>NW_026038403.1:0-24722 GCF_023373825.1 Bactrocera dorsalis
TGTATTTGGAAAAATTTCACAATCTTATATTAAGGTGTAGAATCGATTTTTTAGTACATATGCACTAAGTAATCGATACCAAGTTGCGTATAAATACGAACTTTACATATTTATGCTAATTACCCGTTTTGAGGTTGTTGGAGTTGTCATATAGCCATAACGACAGTGCATTTGGAAAAATTTCACAATCTTATATTTAGATGTAGAATCGATTTTTTAGTACATATGTACTAAGCAATCTATACCAAGTTGCGTAAAAATATGAACTATACATATTTATGCTAATTAGCTGTTTCGAGGTTATTGGAGATGTCATATAGCCGTAACGACAGTGTATTTGGAAAAACTTCACAATCTTATATTAAGGTCTAGAATCGAATTTTTAGTACATATGCACTAAGCAATCGATACCAAGTTGCGTAAAAATATGAACTATATATATGTATGCTAATTAACCATTTTGAGTTGTCATATAGCCGTAACGACAGTGTATTTGGAAAAAATTTCACAATCTTATATTAAGGTCTAGAATCGATTTTTTAGTACATATGCACTAAGCAATCGATACCAAGTTGCGTAAAAATATGAACTATACATATTTATGCTAATTAACCGTTTTGAGGTTTTTGGAGTTGTCATAGAGCCATAACGACAGTGTATTTGGAAAAATTTCACAATCTTATATCAAGGCGGAGAATCGATATTTTAGTACACATGCACTAAGCAATCGACACCAAGTTGCGTAAAAATATGAACTATACATATTTATGCTAATTAGCTGTTTTGAGGTTATTGGAGTTGTCATATAGCCATAACGACAGTGTATTTGGAAAAATTTCACAATCTTATATTAAGGTGTAGAATCCATTTTTTAGTACATATACAATAAGCACTAGATACCAAGTTTCGTAAAAATATGAACTTTACATATTTATGCTAATTAGCTGTTTTGGGGTTATTGGAGTTGTCATATAGCCACAACAACAGTGCATTTGGAAAAATTTCACAATATTACATTAAGGCGTAGAATCGATTTTTTAGTCCATATGCACTAAGAAATCGATACCAAGTTGCGTAAAAATATGAACTATACATATTTATGCTAATTAACCGTTTTGAGGTTTTTGGAGTTGTCATAGAGCCATAACGACAGTGTATTTGGAAAAATTTCTTAATCTTATATTAAGGTGTAGAATCCATTTTTAAGTACATATACATTAAGCAATCGATACCAAGTTGCGTAAAAATATGAACTATACATATTTATGCTAATTAGCCTCTTTGAAGTTATTGGAGTTGCCACATAACCATAATGACAGTGAATTTGGAAAAATTTCACAATCTTAGATTAAGGTGTAGAATCCATTTTTTAGTACATATACATTAAGCAATCGAAACCAATTTGCGTAAAAATATGAACTATACATATTTATGCTAATTAGCTGTTTTGAGGTTATTGGAGTTGTCATATAGCCATAACGACAGTGCATTTGGAAAAATTTCACAATCTTATATTGAGAAATCGATTTTTTAGTACAGATGCACTAAGCAATCTATACCAAGTTGCGCAAAAATACGAACTATACATATTTATGCTAATTAACCGTTTTGAGGTTATTGGAGTTGTCATATAGCCATAACGACAGTTTATTTGGAAAAAATTCACAATCTTATATTAAGACGTAGAATCGATTTTTTAGTACAGATGCACTAAGCAATCTATACCAAGTTGCGCAAAAATACGAACTATACTTATTTATGCTAATTAACCGTTTTGAGGTTATTGGAGTTGTCATATAGCCATAACGACAGTGTATTTGGAAAAATTTCACAATCTTATATTAAGGTGTAGAATCGATTTTGTAGTACATATGCACTAAGTAACCGATACCAAGTTGCGTAAAAATATGAACTATACATATTTATGCTAATTAACCGTTTTGAGGTTATTGGAGATGTCATATAGCCATAACGACAGTGTATTTGGAAAAAATTTCACAATCTTATATTAAGCTGTAGAATCGATTTTTTAGTACATATGCACTAAGCAATCGATACCAAGTTGCGTAAAAATATGAACTATACATATTTATGCTGATTAACCGTTTTGAGGTTATTGGAGTTGTCATATAGCCATAACGACAGTTTATTTGGAAAAAATTCACAATCTTATATTAAGACGTAGAATCGATTTATTAGTACAGATGCACTAAGCAATCTATACCAAGTTGCGCAAAAATACGAACTATACTTATTTGTGCTAATTAACCGTTTTGAGGTCATTGGAGTTGTCATATAGCCATAACGACAGTGCATTTGGAAAAATTTCACAATCTTATATTAAGGTGTAGAATCGATTTTTTAGTACATATGCACTAAGCAATCGATACCAAGTTGCGTAAAAATATGAACCATACATATTTATGCTAATTAACCGTTTTAAAGTTATTGGAGTTGTCATATAGCCATAACGACAGTGTATTTGGAAAAATGTCACAATCTTATATTAAGACGTAGAATCGATTTATTAGTACAGATGCACTAAGCAATCTATACCAAGTTGCATAAAAATATGAACTATACATATTTATGCTAATTAACCATTTTGAGTTGTCATATAGCCGTAACGACAGTGTATTTGGAAAAATTTCACAATCTTATAAAGGGTGATTTTTTAAGAGCTTGATAACTTTTTTTAAAAAAAAAACGCATAAAATCTCATCGGTTCTTTATTTGAAACGTTAGATTGGTTCATGACATTTACTTTTTGAAGATAATTTCATTTAAATGTTGACCGCGGCTGCGTCTTAGGTGGTCCATTCGGAAAGTCCAATTTTGGGCAACTTTTTCGAGCATTTCGGCCGGAATAGCCCGAATTTCTTCGGAAATGTTGTCTTCCAAAGCTGGAATAGTTGCTGGCTTATTTCTGTAGACTTTAGACTTGACGTAGCCCCACAAAAAATAGTCTAAAGGCGTTAAATCGCATGATCTTGGTGGCCAACTTACGGGTCCATTTCTTGAGATGAATTGTTGTCCGAAGTTTTCCCTCAAAATGGCCATAGAATCGCGAGCTGTGTGGCATGTAGCGCCATCTTGTTGAAACCACATGTCAACCAAGTTCAGTTCTTCCATTTTTGGCAACAAAAAGTTTGTTAGCATCGAACGATAGCGATCGCCATTCACCGTAACGTTGCGTCCAACAGCATCTTTGAAAAAATACGGTCCAATGATTCCACCAGCGTACAAACCACACCAAACAGTGCATTTTTCGGGATGCATGGGCAGTTCTTGAACGGCTTCTGGTTGCTCTTCACCCCAAATGCGGCAATTTTGCTTATTTACGTAGCCATTCAACCAGAAATGAGCCTCATCGCTGAACAAAATTTGTCGAACAAACACATTTCGAACCGAACACTGATTTTGGTAATAAAATTCAATGATTTGCAAGCGTTGCTCGTTAGTAAGTCTATTCATGATGAAATGTCAAAGCATACTGAGCATCTTTCTCTTTGACACCATGTCTGAAATCCCACGTGATCTGTCAAATACTAATGCATGAAAATCCTAACCTCAAAAAAATCACCCGTTATTAAGGTGTAGAATCGATTTTTTAGTACATATGCACTAAGCAATCGATACCAAGTTGCGTAAAAATATGAACTATACATATTTATGCTAATTAACCGTTTCGAGGTTATTGGAGATGTCATATAGCCGTAACGACAGTTTATTTGGAA
The DNA here is from genome assembly GCF_023373825.1 of Bactrocera dorsalis. Taxonomy (NCBI): domain Eukaryota; kingdom Metazoa; phylum Arthropoda; class Insecta; order Diptera; family Tephritidae; genus Bactrocera; species Bactrocera dorsalis. The sequence continues at coordinate 3,738 of NW_026038403.1, forward strand.
AAAATTCACAATCTTATATTAAGGCGTAGAATCGATTTTTTAGTACACATGCACTAAGCAATCTATACCAAGTTGCGTAAAAATACGAACTATACATATTTATGCTAATTAACCGTTTTGAGGTTATTGGAGTTGTCATATAGCCATAACGACAGTGTATTTGGAAAAATTTCACAATCTTATATTAAGGTGTAGAATCGATTTTTTAGTACATATACATTAAGCACTCGATACCAAGTTGCGCAAAAATATGAACTATACATATTTATGCTAATTAACCGTTTCGAGGTTATTGGAGATGTCATATAGCCATAACGACAGTGTATTTGGAAAAAATTTCACAATCTTATATTAAGGTGTAGAATCGATTTTTTAGTACATATGCACTAAGCAATCGATACCAAGTTGCGTAAAAATATGAACCATACATATTTATGCTAATTAACCGTTTTGAGGTTATTGGAGTTGTCATATAGCCATAACGACAGTGTATTTGGAAAAATTTCACAATCTTATATTAAGGTGTAGAATCGATTTTGTAGTACATATGCACTAAGTAACCGATACCAAGTTGCGTAAAAATATGAACTATACATATGTATGCTAATTAACCATTTTGAGTTGTCATATAGCCGTAACGACAGTGTATTTGGAAAAATTTCACAATCTTATATTAAGGTGTAGAATCCATTTTTAAGTACATATACATTAAGCAATCGATACCAAGTTGCGTAAAAATATGAACTATACATATTTATGCTAATTAGCTGTTTTGAGGTTATTGGAGTTGTCATATAGCCATAATGATAGTGCATTTGGAAAAATTTCACAATCTTATATTAAGGTGTAGAATTGTATTTGTCATATAGCCATAACGACAGTGTATTTGGAAAAATGTCACAATCTTATATTAAGGTGTAGAATCGATTTTGTAGTACATATGCACTAAGTAACCGATACCAAGTTGCGTAAAAATATGAACTATACATATGTATGCTAATTAACCATTTTGAGTTGTCATATAGCCGTAACGACAGCGTATTTGGAAAAATTTCACAGTGCATTTGGAAAAATTTCACAATCTTATATTAAGGTGTAGAATTGTATTTGTCATATAGCCATAACGACAGTGTATTTGGAAAAATGTCACAATCTTATATTAAGGTGTAGAATCGATTTTGTAGTACATATGCACTAAGTAACCGATACCAAGTTGCGTAAAAATATGAACTATACATATGTATGCTAATTAACCATTTTGAGTTGTCATATAGCCGTAACGACAGTGTATTTGGAAAAATTTCACAATCTTATATTAAGGTGTAGAATCCATTTTTTAGTACATATACATTAAGCACTCGATACCAAGTTGCGTCAAAATATGAATTATACATATTTATGCTAATTAGCTGTTTTGGGGTTATTGGAGTTGTCATATAGCCACAACAACAGTGCATTTGGAAAAATTTCACAATCTTATATTAAGGTGTAGAATCGATTTTTTAGTACATATGCACTAAGCAATCGATACCAAGTTGCGTAAAAATATGAACTATACATATTTATGCTAATTAACCGTTTTGAGGTTATTGGAGTTGTCATATAGCCATAACGACAGTGTATTTGGAAAAATTTCACAATCTTATATTAAGGTGTAGAATCGATTTTTTAGTACATATGCACTAAGCAATCTATACCAAGTTGCGTAAAAATATGAACTATACATATTTATGCTAATTAGCCTCTTTGAAGTTATTGGAGTTGTCATATAGCCGTAACGACAGTGTATTTGGAAAAATTTCACAATCTTATATTAAGGTGTAGAATCGATTTTGTAGTACATATGCAATAAGCAACCGATACTAAGTTGCGTAAAAATATGAACTATACATATTTATGCTAATTAGCTGTATTGAGGTTATTGGAGTTGTCATATAGCCATAACAACAGTGCGTTTGGAAAAATTTCACAATCTTATATTAAGGTGCAGAATCGATTTTTAGTACATATGCACTAAGCAATCTATACCAAGTTGCGTAAAAATACGAACTATACATATTTATGCTAATTAACCGTTTTGAGGTTATTGGAGTTGTCATATAGCCATAACGACAGTGTATTTGGAAAAATTTCACAATCTTATATTAAGGTGTAGAATCCATTTTTTAGTACATATCGTCACCTGAAATGCAAATTAACGTAACAACATTTTCAGAAATTCACAGTGGCATGAATGAAACACGGAATAAAATGGAACATGAGTGAAACAAAATATTAATATTGGTTAAAACTGGTTTATATATGACCGCAGAACCAGAAAATGTTGAACATATTTAATATTATGTATATAATTTGAAGTAGTGAAGCGTAATCAATAAGACACTCAATTTCGAATTTTTTGATGATACGTTATTTTGCATTTCAGGTGACGATATGCACTAAGTAGCCGATACCAAGTTGCGTAAAAATATGAACTATACATATTTATGCTAATTAGCCGTTTTGAGGTTATTGGAGATGTCATATAGCCGTAACGATAGTGTATTTGGAAAAATTTCACAATCTTATATTAAGGTGTAGAATCGATTTTTTAGTACATATGCACTAAGTAACCGATACCAAGTTGCGTAAAAATACGAACTTTACATATTTATACTAATTACCCGTTTTGAGGTTATTGGAGTGTTCATATAGCCACAACGACAGTGTATTTGGAAAAATCTCACAATCTTATATTAAGGCGGAGAATCGATATTTTAGTACACATGCACTAAGTAATCGATACCAAGTTGCGTAAAAATATGAACTATACATATTTATGCTAATTAACCGTTTTGAGGTTATTGGAGTTTACATATAGCCATAACGACAGTGTATTTGGAAAAATTTCACAATCTTATATTAAGGTGTAGAATCGATTTTGTAGTACATATCGTCACCTGAAATGCAAATTAACGTAACAACATCTTCAGAAATTCACAGTGGCATGAATGAAACACGGAATAAAATGGAACATGAGTGAAACAAAATATTAATATTGGTTAAAACTGGTATATATATGACCGCAGAACCAGAAAATGTTGAACATATTTAATATTATGTATATAATTTGAAGTAGTGAAGCGTAATCAATAAGACACTCAATTTCGAATTTTTTGATGATACGTTATTTTGCATTTCAGGTGACGATATGCACTAAGTAGCCGATACCAAGTTGCGTAAAAATATGAACTATACATATTTATGCTAATTAGCCGTTTTGAGGTTATTGGAGATGTCATATAGCCGTAACGATAGTGTATTTGGAAAAATTTCACAATCTTATATTAAGGTGTAGAATCGATTTTTTAGTACGTATGCACTAAGTAACCGATACCAAGTTGCGTAAAAATATGAACTTTACATATTTATACTAATTACCCGTTTTGAGGTTATTGGAGTGTTCATATAGCCACAACGACAGTGTATTTGGAAAAATTTCACAATCTTATATTAAGGCGGAGAATCGATATTTTAGTACACATGCACTAAGTAATCGATACCAAGTTGCGTAAAAATATGAACTATACATATTTATGCTAATTAGCCGTTTTGAGGTTATTGGAGATGTCATATAGCGGTAACGATAGTGTATTTGGAAAAATTTCACAATCTTATATTAAGGTGTAGAATCGATTTTTTAGTACGTATACAATAAGCAATCGATACCAAGTTGCGTAAAAATATGAACTATACATATTTATGCTAATTAACCGTTTTGAGGTTATTGGAGTTGTCTTATAGCCATAACGACAGTGTATTTGGAAAAATTTCACAATCTTATATTAAGGTGTAGAATCGATTTTTTAGTACATATGCACTAAGTAACCGATACCAAGTTGCGTAAAAATATGAACTATACATATTTATGCTAATTAACCGTTTTGAGGTTATTGGAGTTTACATATAGCCATAACGACAGTGTATTTGGAAAAATTTCACAATCTTATATTAAGGTGTAGAATCGATTTTGTAGTACATATGCACTAAGCAATCTATACCAAGCTGCGTAAAAATATGAACTATACATATTTATGCTAATTAGCCGTTTTGAGGTTATTGGAGATGTCATATAGCGGTAACGATAGTGTATTTGGAAAAATTTCACAATCTTATATTAAGGTGTAGAATCGATTTTTTAGTACGTATACATTAAGCAATCGATACCAAGTTGCGTAAAAATATGAACTTTACATATTTATACTAATTACCCGTTTTGAGGTTATTGGAGTGTTCATATAGCCACAACGACAGTGTATTTGGAAAAATTTCACAATCTTATATTAAGGCGGAGAATCGATATTTTAGTACACATGCACTAAGTAATCGATACCAAGTTGCGTAAAAATATGAACTATACATATTTATGATAATTAACCGTTTCGAGGTTATTGGAGATGTCATATAGCCGTAACGACAGTGTATTTGGAAAAATTACACAATCTTATATTAAGGTGTAGAATCCATTTTTTAGTACATATACATTAAGCAATCGATACCAAGTTGCGTAAAAATATGAACTATACATATTTATGCTAATTAACCGTTTTGAGGTTATTGGAGTTGTCTTATAGCCATAACGACAGTGTATTTGGAAAAATTTCACAATCTTATATTAAGGTGTAGAATCGATTTTTTAGTACATATGCACTAAGTAACCGATACCAAGTTGCGTAAAAATATGAACTATACATATTTATGCTAATTAACCGTTTTGAGGTTATTGGAGTTTACATATAGCCATAACGACAGTGTATTTGGAAAAATTTCACAATCTTATATTAAGGTGTAGAATCGATTTTGTAGTACATATGCACTAAGTAGCCGATACCAAGTTGCGTAAAAATATGAACTATACATATTTATGCTAATTAGCCGTTTTGAGGTTATTGGAGATGTCATATAGCGGTAACGATAGTGTATTTGGAAAAATTTCACAATCTTATATTAAGGTGTAGAATCGATTTTTTAGTACGTATGCACTAAGTAACCGCTACCAAGTTGCGTAAAAATATGAACTTTACATATTTATACTAATTACCCGATTTGAGGTTATTGGAGTGTTCATATAGCCACAACGACAGCGTATTTGGAAAAATTTCACAATCTTATATTAAGGCGGAGAATCGATATTTTAGTACACATGCACTAAGTAATCGATACCAAGTTGCGTAAAAATATGAACTGTACATATATATGCTAATTAACCGTTTTGAGGTTATTGGAGTTGTCATATAGCCATAACGACAGTGTATTTGGAAAAATTTCACAATCTTATATTAAGGTGTAGAATCGATTTTGTAGTACATATGCACTAAGTAGCCGATACCAAGTTGCGTAAAAATATGAACTTTACAAATTTATACTAATTAGCTGTTTTGAGGTTATTGGAGTTCCCATATAGCCATAACGACAGTGTATTTGGAAAAATTTCACAATCTTATATTAAGGTGTAGAATCGATTTTGTAGTACATATGCACTAAGTAGCCGATACCAAGTTGCGTAAAAATATGAACTATACATATTTATGCTAATTAGCTGTTTTGAGGTTATTGGAGTTGTCATATAGCCGTAACGACAGTGTATTTGGAAAAATTTCACAATCTTATATTAAGGTGTAGAATCGATTTTTTAGTACATATGCACTAAGTAACCGATACCAAGTTGCGTAAAAATATGAACTATACATATTTATGCTAATTAGCTGTTTTGAGGTTATTGGAGATGTCATATAGCCATAACGACAGTGTATTTGGAAAAATTTCACAATCTTATATTAAGGTGTAGAATCGATTTTTTAGTACATATGCACTAAGTAATCGATACCAAGTTGCGTAAAAATATGAACTATACATATTTATGCTAATTAACCGTTTTGAGGTTATTGGAGATGTCATATAGCCATAACGACAGTGTATTTGGAAAAATTTCACAATCTTATATTAAGGTGTAGAATCGATTTTTTAGTACATATGCACTAAGCAATCGATACCAAGTTGCGTAAAAATATGAACTATACATATTTATGCTAATTAACCGTTTTGAGGTTATTGGAGATGTCATATAGCCATAACGACAGTGTATTTGGAAAAATTTCACAATCTTATATTAAGGTGTAGAATCGATTTTTTAGTACATATGCACTAAGCACTCGATACCAAGTTGCGTAAAAATATGAACTATACATATTTATGCTAATTAACCGTTTTGAGGTTATTGGAGTTGTCATATAGCCATAACGACAGTGTATTTGGAAAAATTTCACAATCTTATATTAAGGCGTAGAATCGATTTTTTAGTACATATGCACTAAGCAATCGATACCAAGTTGCGTAAAAATATGAACTATACATATTTATGCTAATTAACCGTTTTGAGGTTATTGGAGTTGTCATATAGCCATAACGACAGTGTATTTGGAAAAATTTCACAATCTTATATTAAGGTGTAGAATCGATTTTTTAGTACATATGCACTAAGCACTCGATACCAAGTTGCGTAAAAATATGAACTATACATATTTATGCTAATTAACCGTTTTGAGGTTATTGGAGTTGTCATATAGCCATAACGACAGTGTATTTGGAAAAATTTCACAATCTTATATTAAGGTGTAGAATCGATTTTTTAGTACATATGCACTAAGCACTCGATACCAAGTTGCGTAAAAATATGAACTATACATATTTATGCTAATTAACCGTTTTGAGGTTATTGGAGTTGTCATATAGCCATAACGACAGTGTATTTGGAAAAATTTCACAATCTTATATTAAGGTGTAGAATCGATTTTTTAGTACATATGCAGTAAGCAATCGATACCAAGTTGCGTAAAAATATGAACTATACATATTTATGCTAATTAACCGTTTTGAGGTTATTGGAGTTGTCATATAGCCATAACGACAGTGTATTTGGAAAAATTTCACAATCTTATATTAAGGTGTAGAATCGATTTTTTAGTACATATGCACTAAGCACTCGATACCAAGTTGCGTAAAAATATGAACTATACATATTTATGCTAATTAACCGTTTTGAGGTTATTGGAGATGTCATATAGCCATAACGACAGTGTATTTGGAAAAATTTCACAATCTTATATTAAGGTGTAGAATCGATTTTTTAGTACATATGCACTAAGCACTCGATACCAAGTTGCGTAAAAATATGAACTATACATATTTATGATAATTAACCGTTTTGAGGTTATTGGAGTTGTCATATAGCCATAACGACAGTGTATTTGGAAAAATTTCACAATCTTATATTAAGGTGTAGAATCGATTTTTTAGTACATATGCACTAAGTAACCGATACCAAGTTGCGTAAAAATATGAACTATACATATTTATGCTAATTAACCGTTTTGAGGTTATTGGAGATGTCATATAGCCATAACGACAGTGTATTTGGAAAAATTTCACAATCTTATATTAAGGTGTAGAATCGATTTTTTAGTACATATGCACTAAGCAATCGATACCAAGTTGCGTAAAAATATGAACTATACATATTTATGCTAATTAACCGTTTTGAGGTTATTGGAGTTGTCATATAGCCATAACGACAGTGTATTTGGAAAAATTTCACAATCTTATATTAAGGTGTAGAATCGATTTTTTAGTACATATACATTAAGCACTCGATACCAAGTTGCGTAAAAATATGAACTATACATATTTATGCTAATTAACCGTTTTGAGGTTATTGGAGTTGTCATATAGCCATAACGACAGTGTATTTGGAAAAATTTCACAATCTTATATTAAGGTGTAGAATCGATTTTTTAGTACATATGCATTAAGCACTCGATACCAAGTTGCGTAAAAATATGAACTATACATATTTATGCTAATTAACCGTTTTGAGGTTATTGGAGTTGTCATATAGCCATAACGACAGTGTATTTGGAAAAATTTCACAATCTTATATTAAGGTGTAGAATCGATTTTTTGGTACATATGCACTTAGAAATCGATACCAAGTTGCGTAAAAATATGAACTATACATATTTATGCTAATTAACCGTTTTGAGGTTATTGGAGTTGTCATATAGCCATAACGACAGTGTATTTGGAAAAATTTCACAATCTTATATTAAGGTGTAGAATCGATTTTTTAGTACATATGCACTAAGCAATCGATACCAAGTTGCGTAAAAATATGAACTATACATATTTATGCTAATTAACCGTTTTGAGGTTATTGGAGTTGTCATATAGCCATAACGACAGTGTATTTGGAAAAATTTCACAATCTTATATTAAGGTGTAGAATCGATTTTTTAGTACATATACATTAAGCACTCGATACCAAGTTGCGTAAAAATATGAACTATACATATTTATGCTAATTAGCTGTTTTGAGGTTATTGGAGTTGTCATATAGCCACAACGACAGTGTATTTGGAAAAATTTCACAATCTTATATTAAGGCGTAGAATCGATTTTTTAGTACATATACATTAAGCAGTCGATACCAAGTTGCGTAAAAATGTGAACTATATATATGTATGCTAATTAACCATTTGAGTTGTCATATAGCCGTAACGACAGTGTATTTGGAAAAATTTCACAATCTTATATTAAGGTGTAGAATCCATTTTTTAGTACATATGCACTAAGCACTCGATACCAAGTTGCGTAAAAATATGAACTATACATATTTATGCTAATTAGCTGTTTTGAGGTTATTGGAGTTGTCATATAGCCATAACGACAGTGTATTTGGAAAAATTTCACAATCTTATATTAAGGCGTAGAATCGATTTTTTAGTACATATGCACTAAGCAATCGATACCAAGTTGCGTAAAAATATGAACTATACATATTTATGCTAATTAACCGTTTTGAGGTTATTGGAGTTGTCATATAGCCATAACGACAGTGTATTTGGAAAAATTTCACAATCTTATATTAAGGTGTAGAATCGATTTTTTAGTACATATGCACTAAGCAATCGATACCAAGTTGCGTAAAAATATGAACTATACATATTTATGCTAATTAGCCTTTTTGAGGTTATTGGAGTTGTCATATAGCCATAACGACAGTGTATTTGGAAAAATTTCACAATCTTATATTAAGGTGTAGAATCGATTTTTTAGTACATATACATTAAGCACTCGATACCAAGTTGCGTAAAAATATGAACTATACATATTTATGCTAATTAGCTGTTTTGAGGTTATTGGAGTTGTCATATAGCCATAACGACAGTGTATTTGGAAAAATTTCACAATCTTATATTAAGGTGTAGAATCGATTTTTTAGTACATATGCACTAAGTAACCGATACCAAGTTGCGTAAAAATATGAACTATACATATTTATGCTAATTAACCGTTTTGAGGTTATTGGAGTTGTCATATAGCCATAACGACAGTGTATTTGGAAAAATTTCACAATCTTATATTAAGGTGTAGAATCGATTTTTTAGTACATATGCACTAAGCAATCTATACCAAGTTGCGTAAAAATATGAACTATACATATTTATGCTAATTAACCGTTTTGAGGTTATTGGAGTTGTCATATAGCCATAACGACAGTGTATTTGGAAAAATTTCACAATCTTATATTAAGGTGTAGAATCGATTTTTTAGTACATATGCATTAAGCACTCGATACCAAGTTGCGTAAAAATATGAACTATACATATTTATGCTAATTAGCCGTTTTGAGGTTATTGGAGTTGTCATATAGCCATAACGACAGTGTATTTGGAAAAATTTCACAATCTTATATTAAGGTGTAGAATCGATTTTTTAGTACATATACATTAAGCACTCGATACCAAGTTGCGTAAAAATATGAACTATACATATTTATGCTTATTAGCCGTTTTGAGGTTATTGGAGTTGTCATATAGCCATAACGACAGTGTATTTGGAAAAATTTCACAATCTTATATTAAGGTGTAGAATCGATTTTTTAGTACATATGCATTAAGCACTCGATACCAAGTTGCGTAAAAATATGAACTATATATTTTTATGCTAATTAATCGTTTTGAGGTTATTGGAGTTGTCATATAGCCATAACGACAATAAATTTGGAAAAATTTCGCAATCTTATATTAAGGTGTAGAATCGATTTTTTAGTACATATGCACTACGCAAACGATACCAAGTTGCGTAAAAATATGAACTATACATATTTATGCTAATTAACCATTTTGAGTTGTCACATAGCCATAACGACAGTGTATTTGGAAAAATTTCACAATCTTATATTAAGGTGTAGAATCGATTTTTTAGTACATATACATTAAGCACTCGATACCAAGTTGCGTAAAAATATGAACTATACATATTTATGCTAATTAGCTGTTTTGAGGTTATTGGAGTTGTCATATAGCCATAACGACAGTGTATTTGGAAAAATTTCACAATCTTATATTAAGGTGTAGAATCGATTTTTTAGTACATATGCACTAAGCAATCGATACCAAGTTGCGTAAAAATATGAACTATACATATTTATGCTAATTAGCCTTTTTGAGGTTATTGGAGTTGTCATATAGCCATAACGACAGTGTATTTGGAAAAATTTCACAATCTTATATTAAGGTGTAGAATCGATTTTTTAGTACATATGCACTAAGTAATCGATACCAAGTTGCGTAAAAATATGAACTATACATATTTATGCTAATTAGCTGTTTTGAGGTTATTGGAGTTGTCATATAGCCATAACGACAGTGTATTTGGAAAAATTTCACAATCTTATATTAAGGTGTAGAATCGATTTTTTAGTACATATGCACTAAGCAATGATACCAAGTTGCGTAAAAATATGAACTATACATATATATGCTAAGTAGCCGTTTTGAGGTTATTGGAGATGTCATATAGCCGTAACGACAGTGTATTTGGAAAAATTTCACAATCTTATATTAAGGTGTAGAATCGATTTTTTAGTACATATATACTAAGCAATCTATACCAAGTTGCGCAAAAATATGAACTGTACATATTTAGGCTAATTAGCCGTTTTGAGGTTATTGGAGTTGTCATATAGCCATAACGACAGTGTATTTGGAAAAATTTCACAATCTTATATTAAGGTGTAGAATCGATTTTTTAGTACATATGCACTAAGCACTCGATACCAAGTTGCGTAAAAATATGAACTATACATATTTATGCTAATTAAACGTTTTGAGGTTATTGGAGTTGTCATATAGCCATAACGACAGTGTATTTGGAAAAATTTCACAATCTTATATTAAGGTGTAGAATCGATTTTGTAGTACATATGCATTAAGCAATCGATACCAAGTTGCGTAAAAATATGAACTATACATATTTATGCTAATGAACCGTTTCGAGGTTGTCATATAGCCATAACGACAGTGTATTTGGAAAAATTTCACAATCTTATATTAAGGTGTAGAATCGATTTTTTAGTACAGATGCACTAAGCAATCGATACCAAGTTGCGTAAAAATATGAAATATTCGTATTTATGCTAATTAGTTGTTTTGAGGTTTTTGGAGATGTCATATAGCCGTAAGATAGTGTATTTGGAAAAATTTCACAATCTTATATTAAGGTGTCGATTTTTTAGTACATATGCACTTAGCAATCGATACCAAGTTGCGTGAAAATATGCAATATACATATTTATGCTAATAAGCCTTTTTGAAGTTATTGGAGTTGTCATATAGCCATAACGACAGTGTATTTGGAAAAATTTCACAATCTTATGTTAAGATGTAGAATCGATTTTTTAGTACATATGCACTAAGTAACCAATACCAAGTTGCGTAAAAATATGAACTATACATATTTATACTAATTAGCTGTTTTGAGGTTATTGGAGTTGTCATATAGCCATAACGACAGTGCGTTTGGAAAAATTTCACAATCTTATATTAAGGTGTAGAATCGATTTTTAGTACATATGCACTAAGCAATCGATACCAAGTTGCGTAAAAATATGAACTATACATATTTATGCTAATTAACCGTTTTGAGGTTATTGGAGTTGTCATATAGCCATAACGACAGTGTATTTGGAAAAATTTCACAATCTTATATTAAGGTGTAGAATCGATTTTTTAGTACATATACATTAAGCACTCGATACCAAGTTGCGTAAAAATATGAACTATACATATTTATGCTAATTAACCGTTTTGAGGTTATTGGAGTTGTCATATAGCCATAACGACAGTGTATTTGGAAAAATTTCACAATCTTATATTAAGGTGTAGAATCGATTTTTTAGTACAGATGCACTAAGCAATCTATACCAAGTTGCGTAAAAATATGAACTATACATATTTATGCTAATTAACCGTTTTGAGGTTATTGGAGTTGTCATATAGCCATAACGACAGTGTATTTGGAAAAATTTCACAATCTTATATTAAGGTGTAGAATCGATTTTTTAGTACATATGCACTAAGCAATCGATACCAAGTTGCGTAAAAATATGAACTATACATATTTATGCTAATTAGCCGTTTTGAGGTTATTGGAGTTGTCATATAGCCATAACGACAGTGTATTTGGAAAAATTTCACAATCTTATATTAAGGCGGAGAATCGATATTTTAGTACATATGCACTAAGCAATCGATACCAAGTTGCGTAAAAATATGAACTATACATATTTATGCTAATTAACCGTTTTGAGGTTATTGGAGATGTCATATAGCCGTAACGACAGTGTATTTGGAAAAAATTCACAATCTTATATTAAGGTGTAGAATCGATTTTTTAGTACATATGCACTAAGCAATCTATACCAAGTTGCGTAAAAATATGAACTATACATATTTATGCTAATTAACCGTTTTGAGGTTATTGGAGTTGTCATATAGCCATAACGACAGTGTATTTGGAAAAATTTCACAATCTTATATTAAGGTGTAGAATCGATTTTTTAGTACATATGCACTAAGCACTCGATACCAAGTTGCGTAAAAATATGAACTATACATATTTATGCTAATTAACCGTTTTGAGGTTATTGGAGTTTACATATAGCCATAACGACAGTGTATTTGGAAAAATTTCACAATCTTATATTAAGGTGTAGAATCGATTTTGTAGTACATATGCACTAAGTAGCCGATACCAAGTTGCGTAAAAATATGAACTATACATATTTATGCTAATTAGCCGTTTTGAGGTTATTGGAGATGTCATATAGCCGTAACGACAGTGTATTTGGAAAAATTTCACAATCTTATATTAAGGTGTAGAATCGATTTTTTAGTACATATGCACTAAGTAACCGATACCAAGTTGCGTAAAAATATGAACTATACATATTTATGCTAATTAACCGTTTTGAGGTTATTGGAGTGTCATATAGCCATAACGACAGTGTATTTGGAAAAATTTCACAATCTTATATTAAGGTGTAGAATCGATTTTTTAGTACATATGCACTAAGTAATCGATACCAAGTTGCGTAAAAATATGAACTATACATATTTATGCTAATTAGCCGTTTTGAGGTTATTGGAGATGTCATATAGCCGTAACGACAGTGTATTTGGAAAAATTTCACAATCTTATATTAAGGTGTAGAATCGATTTTTTAGTACATATACATTAAGCAATCGATACCAAGTTGCGTAAAAATATGAACTATACATATTTATGCTAATTAACCGTTTTGAGGTTATTGGAGTTGTCATATAGCCATAACGACAGTGTATTTGGAAAAATTTCACAATCTTATATTAAGGTGTAGAATCGATTTTTTAGTACATATGCACTAAGTAACCGATACCAAGTTGCGTAAAAATATGAACTATACATATTTATGCTAATTAACCGTTTTGAGGTTATTGGAGTTGTCATATAGCCATAACGACAGTGTATTTGGAAAAATTTCACAATCTTATATTAAGGTGTAGAATCGATTTTTTAGTACATATACATTAAGCACTCGATACCAAGTTGCGTAAAAATATGAACTTTACATATTTATACTAATTACCCGTTTTGAGGTTATTGGAGTGTTCATATAGCCACAACGACAGTGTATTTGGAAAAATTTCACAATCTTATATTAAGGCGGAGAATCGATATTTTAGTACACATGCACTAAGTAATCGATACCAAGTTGCGTAAAAATATGAACTATACATATTTATGCTAATTAACCGTTTTGAGGTTATTGGAGATGTCATATAGCCGTAACGACAGTGTATTTGGAAAAATTTCACAATCTTATATTAAGGTGTAGAATCGATTTTTTAGTACATATACATTAAGCAATCGATACCAAGTTGCGTAAAAATATGAACTATACATATTTATGCTAATTAACCGTTTTGAGGTTATTGGAGTTGTCATATAGCCATAACGACAGTGTATTTGGAAAAATTTCACAATCTTATATTAAGGTGTAGAATCGATTTTTTAGTACATATGCACTAAGTAACCGATACCAAGTTGCGTAAAAATATGAACTATACATATTTATGCTAATTAACCGTTTTGAGGTTATTGGAGTTTACATATAGCCATAACGACAGTGTATTTGGAAAAATTTCACAATCTTATATTAAGGTGTAGAATCGATTTTGTAGTACATATGCACTAAGCAATCGATACCAAGTTGCGTAAAAATATGAACTATACATATTTATGCTAATTAACCGTTTTGAGGTTATTGGAGATGTCATATAGCCGTAACGATAGTGTATTTGGAAAAATTTCACAATCTTATATTAAGGTGTAGAATCGATTTTTTAGTACGTATACATTAAGCAATCGATACCAAGTTGCGTAAAAATATGAACTTTACATATTTATACTAATTACCCGTTTTGAGGTTATTGGAGTGTTCATATAGCCACAACGACAGTGTATTTGGAAAAATTTCACAATCTTATATTAAGGCGGAGAATCGATATTTTAGTACACATGCACTAAGTAATCGATACCAAGTTGCGTAAAAATATGAACTATACATATTTATGATAATTAACCGTTTCGAGGTTATTGGAGATGTCATATAGCCGTAACGACAGTGTATTTGGAAAAATTACACAATCTTATATTAAGGTGTAGAATCGATTTTTTAGTACATATACATTAAGCAATCGATACCAAGTTGCGTAAAAATATGAACTATACATATTTATGCTAATTAACCGTTTTGAGGTTATTGGAGTTGTCTTATAGCCATAACGACAGTGTATTTGGAAAAATTTCACAATCTTATATTAAGGTGTAGAATCGATTTTTTAGTACATATGCACTAAGTAACCGATACCAAGTTGCGTAAAAATATGAACTATACATATTTATGCTAATTAACCGTTTTGAGGTTATTGGAGTTTACATATAGCCATAACGACAGTGTATTTGGAAAAATTTCACAATCTTATATTAAGGTGTAGAATCGATTTTGTAGTACATATCGTCACCTGAAATGCAAAATAACGTATCATCAAAAAATTCGAAATTGAGTGTCTTATTGATTACGCTTCACTACTTCAAATTATATACATAATATTAAATATGTCCAACATTTTCTGGTTCTGCGGTCATATATAAACCAGTTTTAACCAATATTAATATTTTGTTTCACTCATGTTCCATTTTATTCCGTGTTTCATTCATGCCACTGTAAATTTCTGAAAATGTTGTTACGTTAATTTGCATTTCAGGTGACGATATGCACTAAGTAGCCGATACCAAGTTGCGTAAAAATATGAACTATACATATTTATGCTAATTAGCCGTTTTGAGGTTATTGGAGATGTTATATAGCGGTAACGATAGTGTATTTGGAAAAATTTCACAATCTTATATTAAGGTGTAGAATCGATTTTTTAGTACGTATGCACTAAGTAACCGATACCAAGTTGCGTAAAAATATGAACTTTACATATTTATACTAATTACCCGTTTTGAGGTTATTGGAGTGTTCATATAGCCACAACGACAGTGTATTTGGAAAAATTTCACAATCTTATATTAAGGCGGAGAATCGATATTTTAGTACACATGCACTAAGTAATCGATATCAAGTTGCGTAAAAATATGAACTATACATATTGTAATGGGGTTTCGTCCATAGCTGAGGTAAGCTCAGCCGCTCCAGGGTCAGCCTTGGGACCCATGAACCCTTAGCAAATAAAAGATTTGATTTTAATAAACGAATTGTCCACGCCCCCCTTTCAGTGGACAGCCAGACCAGCGTGATGTGTACAGTGGTGATGAAAACGAACGAGATTGGTGAGCCGGGCGTTGACGCTTGTTGCAGCTGGCACGGTGATGAAAACGAACGGGATTGATGAGCCGGCGTTGACGCTTGTTGCAGCGGGCACGGTGATGAAACGAACGGGATTGATGAGCCGGCGTTGACGCTTATTGAAGCTGGCACGGTGATGAAAACGAACGGGATTGATGAGCCAGCGTTAACGCTTAGTGAAGCTGGCACGATGATGAAAACGAACGGAATTGATGAGCCAGCGTTAACGCTTAGTGAAGCTGGCACGATGATGAAAACGAACGGGATTGATGAGCCGGCGTTGACGCTTATTGCAGCTGGCACGGTGATGAAAACGAACGGGATTGATGAGTCGGCGTTGACGCTTGTTGCAGCGGGTACGGTGATGAAACGAACGGGATTGATGAGCCGGCGTTGACTTCCCGCTGCCTACTGCTGTTCCCGGTGACCGTCCGATTCGGCGAACTGGAGCAAATGAGCGCACTCAGTGCGAAGTGCTTGCTTATATAGCAAGCACAGCGCAGCTTTCGTCGCGGTAGCGAGGTGAGTATGCGTATGGTGCATTAGGACGTATGGTGGAAAGCTCTAGCGGGGTTCAGCATCGTTGTGTGCGTATGGTGCGGGTACATGGTGTACTGTGGGGCGAAGTTGACGTAACTTATTGGAAGGTGGCAAAAGCCACGTTACAGTCCCCCCCTCACTTCGGACAATGATCCTTCGCTGGCGGCAGGTGGGAGGAGATCTCCCACGATGTTTCGGCTGGAGGCTGGCTGGCTGTCCTAGTTGGCGTGTGCCGTGAACGGGGAGCGGGTGTGGAAACCTTTATTTAATAGTAGTTTCTTAGCCTATAGTACCAAGGCGTCTTATAAACTAGTATTACAAAATTTTTAAATTAACCTATTGTACAAGGTGTCTTATAAACTAGTATTACCAATTTTTAAATTAATTTTAATATCTTTCTTGTCATTTTGATTATCTGGAAAGAGATGAGCAAACGGACGCTTCGATTAGCGTTGGCAACGTCTATTGTTGCATTACATTAGTGCTAAGTGGCTCGGAGCTAGAGTATTCGGTTGGCAGCTGCTTTAAATCTTGCAGATGCACATGCTCGACTGTATTGGTCGACTTGAATTTTCTGACGATATATGGGCCAGAATATTTCGGAGCAAGCTTCTGTACAAATCTGTTTACTGCGGGAGAGAGCGGATGAGCTCTTTTGAGTACTTTCTCGCCGATGAGTGGCTTCCATGGTCGTCTGCGCAAATCGTAGTATTTCTTCTGGCGTTTTGCTGCAGTAAACAAGTTGCGAGAAATTCCTTGCCAAAGCTCGGTGAGTGTCGGCACGATGGTGGCTTCTTCGTCAGGCACATTCCCATCTTTACGGATTTGTTTCGGTGCAGCCGGTGTGTACCCGAAGTTTATCTCAGCTGCTGATGTTTTTGTCGAGTCGTGTGGTGATGTATCTATTGCGGAAGCTATTTCGGCTAGTTGGTGGTCCCAGGTTTGATGATCGGCCTTTGCTCGTCGTGCAATCATGGCTTTCACGATTCTGTTTGTGTGCTCGGTTGGATTGATTACTTCCTGCATCACTGGGTTGCGTGGAGAATATCTCTGCTTTAGTGGACGGTCGTGTTTAAGACGAATTATGTGTTCGGTGGCTGTGCTGGGGCCGGTGATCGTCGAGAATACTGCTGCGTTTTCAGTGAGGAGAGTATTCAATTGGTGATTCTCCTGTTCCGTAAGATGTTGCCTTTCGGTTAGCGTAGCAAGGTGATCGGTAGGTGCCTGTGTGCTTAGGCGTGTTGCGGTTAGGGGCTGACCATCGATGGTGATAGTCAGGTCTCGCTTCCTTAAGAAATCCATGCCTAAGATGACATGTTCCGAAAGCGTCGGTAGAGCTGATACAAGTAGGTGCGTAGACTTGTTTCCCAGCTCTATAGTAACAGGATACATTTTCGTGCTAGGTATATACGTCTGGTTAGCTAGCTGAATGCGACTGGTCTGGCGTCTGGCTTTAATTTGGTGTTTATCTAGATGACGTTGAAGTTCTTTGCCGATATATGTGAGCGTGGCTCCGGTGTCCACCAGAGCTTCTATCTGCATGCCTGCGACAGTAATGGGCAAATAATAACGGCCATCTGGTTTCCCTTCTGGGTACGGAATCGTTGCTTTGAGTGCTGTTGTACTGGGTTTGAACGGAAAAGCTCGCACTGTCGTATGTGTAGGACAATTGCAGTCCCGCGACATGATTCCGTCGCGTCCACAGCGAGAGCAAAATATTCGCTGTTGGTTGCGACATTGGTGTCTTCGGTGTCCCGGCTGCTTACATCGCCAACAAACGTTCTCGCTGCAATACTTATTACTTACCGCCGTCAAACAGTGATTGGTGTTTCTCGCTTGCCTGGTCTCCTCGCCTTTCAACAATTCGAATTCTTCCGTTAATTCGAGTAGTTCGTCCACGCTGTTGAAATCGCTCCGACGGACATATAAGCGATATTCCACCCTTAGACCGTCATATATACGCTCGGTGTGATCTTCATCGCGTAGTTTCGGGTGCTGGCGGATGAGCGTTTGGATGGCCAGCACATAATCCTTTGCTTTCTCTCTGGGTAATTGCTTGCGCTGATGGATGGTTTCCTCCAGATATGCGAGGTGACGTTTCGGTAAAAAGAACCGTTGAGCCTCGTAACGAAAGTCGTCCCACGTGTTGATGACATTGCGTTTTATACGAAACCATTGCAGCGCTTTGTCCTGCAAAATTTCCGGCATAGTAGCAAGAAGCTGGTTGTTTGCTATAGAGTAGCATTCGGCGAGTTCCTCGCATCGCTCTAAAAAGTCGTGTAAATTTTCGCGACCGCTGTAGCGTATGTTCCATTGCCGCACGGAGTTTATAACCTCCAAATCCGGCACTCTTGCGGCTGAGGTTATGTCACGTGTTGCTATCGCTTTGCTGGGGATTCTCACTGTGGTGGTTGGAACGAGTATGGTGGCGTTATCTTCCTCCTTCATTTCCCTTTCCAAAGCTTTCACCAGATCTTCCGTGGATTTATTGTGGCGCTTTGCACGGATGCAGGCGCTCAGCTCGGTACGGAGATCTGCTACGGTGCGCCCTTCGACAGCGATGTGGTGTCGTCTGCACTCGGTGATTAATCGGTCCTTCTTCAGCCAGTAAATCCAACTGGTCGTGTCCGTCTCAAGCGTTAGAGCCTTGTTCGCTGGAGTACTGCGATGCTTATGATTGTGTGGGGGGCGCGGCGAACCTGATTCATGAGCGTTGGTGACCGTTTCATGTTTTTCACTGTCACTCACAAAATCAGGTCCCTGCTCGGGCGCCATTTGTAATGGGGTTTCGTCCATAGCTGAGGTAAGCTCAGCCGCTCCAGGGTCAGCCTTGGGACCCATGAACCCTTAGCAAATAAAAGATTTGATTTTAATAAACGAATTGTCCACGCCCCCCTTTCAGTGGACAGCCAGACCAGCGTGATGTGTACAGTGGTGATGAAAACGAACGAGATTGGTGAGCCGGGCGTTGACGCTTGTTGCAGCTGGCACGGTGATGAAAACGAACGGGATTGATGAGTCGGCGTTGACGCTTGTTGCAGCGGGCACGGTGATGAAACGAACGGGATTGATGAGCCGGCGTTGACGCTTAGTGAAGCTGGCACGATGATGAAAACGAACGGGATTGATGAGCCAGCGTTAACGCTTAGTGAAGCTGGCACGATGATGAAAACGAACGGGATTGATGAGCCAGCGTTAACGCTTAGTGAAGCTGGCACGATGATGAAAACGAACGGGATTGATGAGCCGGCGTTGACGCTTATTGAAGCTGGCACGGTGATGAAAACGAACGGGATTGATGAGCCGGCGTTGACGCTTAGTGAAGCTGGCACGGTGATGAAAACGAACGGGATTGATGAGCCGGCGTTGACTTCCCGCTGCCTACTGCTGTTCCCGGTGACCGTCCGATTCGGCGAACTGGAGCAAAAAAAAGCGCACTCAGTGCGAAGTGCTTGCTTATATAGCAAGCACACCGCAGCTTTCGTCGCGGTAGCGAGGTGAGTATGCGTATGGTGCATTAGGACGTATGGTGGAAAGCTCTAGCGGGGTTCAGCATCGTTGTGTGCGTATGGTGCGGGTACATGGTGTACTGTGGGGCGAAGTTGACGTAACTTATTGGAAGGTGGCAAAAGCCACGTTACAGTCCCCCCCTCACTTCGGACAATGATCCTTCGCTGGCGGCAGGTGGGAGGAGATCTCCCACGATGTTTCGGCTGGAGGCTGGCTGGCTGTCCTAGTTGGCGTGTGCCGTGAACGGGGAGCGGGTGTGGAACATCTATTTAACAGTAGTTTCTTAGCCTATAGTACCAAGGCGTCTTATAAACTAATATTACAAAATTTTTAAATTAACCTATTGTACAAGGTGTCTTATAAACTAGTATTACCAATTTTTAAATAATTTTAATATCTTTCTTGTCATTTTGATTATCTGGAAAGAGATGAGCAAACGGACGCTTCGATTAGCGTTGGCAACGTCTATTGTTGCATTACATTAGTGCTAAGTGGCTCGGAGCTAGAGTATTCGGTTGTCAGCTGCTTTAAATCTTGCAGATGCACATGCTCGACTGTATTGGTCGACTTGAATTTTCTGACGATATATGGGCCAGAATATTTCGGAGCAAGCTTCTGTACAAATCTGTTTACTGCGGGAGAGAGCGGATGAGCTCTTTTGA
>NW_026038404.1:0-24684 GCF_023373825.1 Bactrocera dorsalis
CCCGGCAAACGTTGTTTTGCCATATAAATAATTTCCTAGTAATTTTTAGTGTAGACAAAATATAGCTTACTTATTGCAAGTATGTATGTATGTTAGAATGTGTATATTGTATGTATGTAAGAATGTGGTATATGCGTGAAATAAGACATGGAGCGCTGTGAACGATGAAGGAATATAAAAATAACAAAATGCAAACATTATTTTTAAGTTATTATAATTTATTCCTTAAATAAATTATATATCTTAAGTAAACATTACGACAGTAACACTATTAAACAATATTAATCTCTTAATGCTATAGCGTGCAACAATATTTTTTGTTAGTCCATCTTTAAGCTAACACAAACAACTTGATGGTTTACCCACTCGAGAGCATGCCACGTATAATTTTCCGTGTGAAAACAACATGTGTGTTCTCAAATCTAATCCACAAACAGACATCGTTTGACCTTGGGATTTTGTTGATATAGTCATTGCAAATGCCGATCTAATTGGAAACTGAATACGTGTTGAATGAATTGGCACATCTGTAGGTATAATAGGAATCCGTGGGATAAAGGTATAATTTTCACCTCTGAACTTGCCATTTAAAATTAAATCCTGGCTTCGATCACGTTTTTCATTAGATTTTTTTGAATGACTACTTCGCGTACCGTTGCACAACCGGGCGGGTTTCACATTACGAAGCAGAGATAATTAGGAGATCCAACCTTTAATTGTAAAATTAGTGCTGTGCAATGCCTTTGCAAGTCCAGTTGAGTTCAAAAACTCTGTGGGACATTTTACTGCTTCGCTGTCGTCGCAAACTGTATCAATGGAATTTTATATGATACCGAGTTCCCTGGCAACAACATTTGTGATCTTCAGATTTTAAATTGTCCGACGTCTACATTTTTTGCCGCTAAAATCGCTTCTTTCTGCAAAGCCAACACTCATGCTTTATGTACTGTGTGGGGTATATCGGAATATTTTGGTTCAACTGAGAAGTAACTTGCGAATCAGCCGCGATTGTGGCAGTAATCGGTCCGTAATTTTACCGTATCCAGTTTCATCTATAGCAACTTTTCCATCACCTGATATCTAAGAGTTGTTTTGAAAATGTTTCAGCGGATGAGATCTTGAAGCCTTTGAACGCGCATATTTTTTTTTTAGCTGTAATTTTTCCAACATTACTCCACAATGGAGATGATTTTAAGGCAGCGTTGATCTCAGATCAGCGTAAGTTTTTAAAGCCGTGGAATGACTTGGAAGTGTTTGTGTCTGAAATCACCTGAAAGGACCAACAGAGTTCCGCCAAATAGTTTGTCACTGTTTTTAATATCTTTCAATGTCCTGTTCAACGCCTCAAGTGAATGTTTGTGTGCCATAGTACATTCATCCCAAATAATAATTTTACACCGTTTTAGCACTGTGGCCATGGACGATTGTTTCTTAATGTTGCATACTGCGTCAGGGTTATTCTGGATATTTAGTGGCAGCTTAAATACTGAATGAGCTGTTCTACCTCCATCCAATAAAGTTGCTGCAATGCCCGATGATGCAACGGCCAATGCGATGCCATATTTGATCGTATTTCAGCAAGAATTAGCGAAATAACGAATGTTTTGCCAGTTCCACCCGGTGCATCCAAAAAGAAGAATCCACCTTGTCCAGCTGAAACTGCGAGCATAATGCGATCATAAATGGTTCTTTGTTCCTCATTCATTAGTGGGACATTGCTGGCAACAATCGCTGGCCATTTCTACAGTACTGTACTGCAGTTCACGATTCATTTCAGTATTAATTAAATCAGATGCAGTTCGATTTGGCGAATTCATACCGAATTTACTAAGTGGTAAGTTGGCAATGATAATGCAAAGATCCTCAATAGCAATCAATGCTTCATTGTACATTTCGTCGCTGAATGTTATGGTTAGATCGTGGCACCGTATACGATGTTGATGCAATATATCATCAGTCATTGAATCTTTGTGATTTTCCCATAATATCTGTGCTCGGGCTGGGAAACATGTGTCAACACTATAGCGAATAGTAGACGAATTTGTATTGCTGTACAGTTCAATGCAGCTTCAGCAAGCATGCATTCTCACTGGTTGTCGTCTTCTAGCAAGCCGAGTGCATGGCGTGCATCTTTATACGTTGGATATTGTTGCCCATTCACTATACGAATATCTTGAAATGATAATGGGCCAGTAAACATTAACCAACAACAGTCGAAGATAAAAGCACTCCGTGTGTCTTGGATTGACTGTAAATAATCGCCCCAAGGCGTTTGATTTAAATAAATTGAGACATTCGCAACTGGTGAGCCTTGCTTGCGGGGCATCCATGTTTTTGTTTGAGTCCATGTGAAATAGCGTGGTACTTGTGAATAGAGTAATGTTCGTGCAAAGGCACCAAAATCATCCGCACGATTACACAATTCAAAAAATGCAGTGAGTGTAGTTTTTAGGTGGATTTATTGCACGATCAATCGCTGTCTCGTTCGTGAAAAATACACGCTGACCGTTTTCAAGATGGATGGCTAACTGAACAACTGCTGGATCCCGTTCATGAATTGGAAAACCAAAGATACGCCAAGCAGGCTTCATTGGAGCTGATGTACCCGACCAATTTGGTAGAGCGTTATTTCATCGTTTTTATTCACTTGAGGAGCATTCACATTAGTATTTTCCACTCTAAACACAGCCATATCACTTCCTTTATGGACATACTTGCAAATGTATTTGATGCTCTTTACAGAACTGGCATAACTCAACATTAATATGAGCATTATATGTCTTGCTCAGCAGAGGCGAATATGGGCACCACGCAACGATTGTCAATATCAATGTCTGTGTTGATGATATTTTTAATAAATGATTGTCCGCCATTTTCAGGATTTCTTCGACGATATATTGGGTATCCGTCGACATTTGTGACCGTATCATTGGTAAAATCTTTAGGGAAATTTTTAGTACATTTTCCATCAGCCATGCAAGGCGATGAACTATTAAGAGTACCACATGGACCATGAATCATGTTTGTTGTAACAATATCAAACAGCAGTTGGTCAGTGGATGGATCTGGAATTTCGGCAGAAATGATACTATCGATTTCTTCAGGACGGATTTTGTCGATGAACCAAACCAAAATGTGTGCATGAGGTAATCCTCGCTTTTGCCACTCAACCGAATACATCCAGCAACGTGTGGGACCAAATACATTTAATTTAGTAATGAAACTTATTAAAGACTTCAACTTTTGTCTGAACACACGTGCTGTAATGTCATGGCGATGTATTGCATTTTGGCCAGGTAGTAGCAAAGATGTAATCTCTGGCCATTTTGGATTACATGTGAACGTGATAAATAAACATGGTCGTCCATATTCGCGCACGAAAGTCAGAGCATCCTGTATATATTCTTGCATATGACGTGGACTGCCTACGTACGATGATGGTAAAATGACATGGTTACCAATTTCGGCGACGTCGTCGTTGTTGTTGATAGCGTCTCGCAAATGAATGTACTCTTCCGCGCGCAGCTTTTGTTGATTATATCGTAAGTATCGTAGTCGTTCGCTTTCAATCTTCGCATACATGTCGACCATGAATTGTTGACAAAGCTCTCGACATCGTAAATGACGTTGTCCAGGCCACGTCTAATCATTAATCGGTACGCATAATAATCCTTTGAGCTAACGTTCTTGTTTGTTTCAGCTCCTGTAATATTTGTTCATAAAAATTAATTTTAATTTATTACGTTCAATAATTTGATTGTTTTGTTAAATGATTAATGATCAAATTATTAATGAATGAAGTACCTGATACGGGATCTCGCTGTTTTATGTTTATGCAATATCCATCTTGTCCCTTCCAGAATATTAGCGGATATTGTAGAGCGTCATATGAACGATGTGTGTCAGCAATGAACTGAAGATTATTATTTCTTCTACGAATCACAATTTCTCGTGCAGTTGTACAATCGCCAACCATGATTACAAGCAACATCATCAACAGCGGGTGCATTGAATCTACGAATATGCTCTCCAGCTGGTGTTTTATCAGGATTAATGACAATAGCGTGAATTATCGCTTTGTAATTGGTGCATATGTGATTTGAATATTTTCAACAACTCGTTGTGCTCGTTCAAAATAGCATCTAGCTCGCTGACGATGCGCCTGGCATAAAATGAATCAAGTTTATTATAATCACAACGTGCATTCACGCGATCGGCAAGTGCGCTTCCGGAATCCTCGCCGCCCATAAAGTTATATTTGTAAGAATTTATGTTGTTCGTTTGGCATTGGCAGCGTGAGCCCATTTTATGATAAACTTGGCCTCTGATTTTGAATGTAGAATTGAATTTTTGACCATTTGCATTAGTATTTCGAACTATTTCTGTTGCTCCGAACGATGTCATTTGAAAGCATGAATTGAATCTTCGAATTGACTTCAGGAACACGTTAGAATCTGGATCCGTGCCGATAAGTAAGCCGTTCAATGGTTCAGGTGGTGTTTCAATTTCAGGTAGTTGCACTTTTCCTGACCCGCAACACATCCCAGCTGGCTCATTTTTGAATTTCAGAGCATGACAATGCGGACATTCCTTGTCCATAGCACCAATTTACCACTTTTGAATGAGCATAATATTCAATATCGGGCTCATACTGAAATGCTAGACGCAGGAATGAATCAGATATAAATGCTCGATGTACCTGTTGTCGTTGTTGGTCGTTTGTTTCTTCGTCTATTGACTGTGAAACGGCGTGATTGTCGTTGTTCTAATCTTCTGACTTCATTGCGTTCAGCTCGTGTATCTTCTGGCTCTTCTTGATGCAATTGCGCCATTCTGACATGTACATCAGTATTTTGTTGCTGGATTTGTTCTTCTCTTCTTTCGGATCTGCTATTTCGCAAGTTTCGAGCTTTACTTGTACTGCGGCTCAAATCAGCCCCTTTGCGTTTTTCTTGGCATTATTTAATGATGAAAAATAGTTTTGCAATGATTAGTTTTAATTTATGAAATTATAACAAAAATATAATTTTTATTGAAAAATTTTTCAAACAAAATTATAAAATTAAATTTTATGAAAACATTGTCTCTCATAATTTTTCATACAACCAGTATTTTCATTGACATTTCAAAATAAAGATTCATAATGATTGATTTTTTGGAAACTATGAAAATCTTAATTGTTTCTATTAAATTTTTTTAATAAAATTAAATTAAAATTACATTTTTATAAGATCAACAAACATTTTCGATATAAATAAAAAAAGTATACTTACAACACAAAATCCGTTGTTATTGGAAGCTCGTGTCACGTGTTTTAGTACTTTTGAGGTTATAAAATCACTTGATTAACTAATCGTGCAAAATACTCTCAAAATAGATCATTTAATTATTATTTATAAAATAGGAATGATTAAAAGTTAATTATGAGAGTTACACTGAGATAGCAAAATAATAATTGTCAACGTTACTACTACACTTGATGCATAAACTATAATGATGGCCGACAACTGTGTAGGTAGTGAGAAAAGAAAGGAGACCTGCTTCGTTCTCATCCCTACTCCGTGCTATTTACTGGGTCAGAAGTGACACCTGTAGACATCTTGCGGGGATAACTAATTAAATGACGATTGATCAGTTATCGACCGGAGAGGAAAAAATGATATAAATTACTTAAAATGGCTATTAAAAAATTAATGGTTGATTGTAGAAGGGTGAAAATTGAGGATTGTATGTATTTTTGTATGTTGTATCATAAAAAAATAGAAATTAAAAATTTTGTCTAAAGAATAAAAAAAAAAATTTTGGGATGGACTACCCCTACCATTTAGAGAGATGAAAAATAGATGTTGGCCGATTCTCATAGATACCGGATAAGCACACAAAATTTCATCAAAATCGGTCAAGCCGTTTCGGAGGAGTATGGCAACAAAAACTGTGACACGAGAATTTTATATATATAGATATTTATTGATAAACTGACCTAAATTAATTCGCTCATGCTAATATTGTTTTAGGACAAAATTGAAGTGCAACCACTGCAGAAATTTATAGTGTCCGATATCGTTCTACGAATCACCCTAATTTACATATACTAGATATAATGACTTTCATTGCAGAATGAAATTGGGAACTCCTTGCTTTGATTTTTATTTTCTTCAAATGACCATTTATTGAATTTAACTTTGATTGAATTTATGTCACATATATTTCAACTAAGTTTCATAACGTTGAGCTTAATTTTCAAATATCGAAATTTCGAAAGGACGTAATTGCAACCAAGTGAGTCTACGACTTATAATATACATCAGATGATAACATACAAAATTTGATTTTAAATACATTCGGTTTTTTAGAATAATGCATGTTTGAATTGTTTGCATACAGTTTTTAATAATACATTTTGGAAACTCTTGAAGTTACTTCCTCGGCTTCCATCTCCGGTTATGCACGGTTAAATAAATTACTGCACTAGATATAGAGTACGTTACCATGAATCAACTCGTTGGCCAAGGTTCTCTTCCTGATTGTTGGACAGAAGAGTGTGAGATATTTTTTAAGCATCTAAAATTAAACATAATATATTTCTAATAATATATATACATGTACATATTAAGTATAAAACTTGCCTTCTTGTTCAAGCCCATCAAGACTACATCCGACCAATTTAAGCGTTCGCACCACGCAAACGATTCATCTCAACCTGCCCCATAACGTACAATCTGCCGTTAACTTCAAGCATATCGGTGTTCCGTTCTCTACCCACTTTATGCGGCATGGCATAGCGTAGTTTATCCCAAAATCTGGCATCTTGCCAATCCAAGTATGTGTTCATATCCAAATATGCCTTCAATTCCTTATCCAATAACTCACTGTTGATAATTTCTCCATATTTAATCATAATTATGCGCGCACGACCTTCGTTCAACGAGCACTGATGCGCTGTGCGAAACTCCATGCGTGCCCATTCAGATTCGATGAAGTGCTGCGAGAGCACAATGATCGTGCGTCGCGACTGTTCGACCGATTCGATAATTTGTTCAGGTATATAAGCGCCAGCTAGCCAATTGCGTTCGTGCGTACATACACGAAATGGTGGTTCGCCGTGCTCGAGTTGTGGCACTAATAAATGGTTGACAAAGTCAGCCTCTTGGTGCGCATATGAGATGAACGCATCGAACATTTTATTCTCATCCAGCTCGTATTCCCGAATGCAACAACGCAATATGTTGTGACCATATAACCAGATTTTAACTTGTAATTTATATTTAAGGAAGAGTGCAATAATAAGAAGGAAAATAATTATGATTAACGCTGCAGTTATGATAGTTGCAATCATGTACTGATAACGTTTAACGCTGTCCTCAGTTTGGCACAATTCGCTCAGGCTTGCTGTTAGGAGAGTAATATTCGGTTTGTTATCACAGCGTAACTGCTCGACATCGGGTATGCGTTGCCGATGTACACGTAGGGTGTAGAGAAGCTGATTTGAAGCACAGTCGCAAAGCCAAGGGTTGGCACTGAGATACAGAGACTGTAGTTTCGTGCTCTCATTGAGAAATACACGTAAAAAATCAGCACTTAACGATTTTAAGCGATTATTTCGTAGATCCAAAACCGTCAAATCGGTTGGTAGTTCCAAGAGACTTATATTGGTGATTTGATTGTTCGCGGCGTAGAGTTTTGAAACGTTGGCGTAGCCGAAGGTGGTGTTTAGCGGCAGATTAGTGAAACGATTATTGCTAATATCGAGTAACGAAGTCGTGAGCAATACCTGCTCGGGACGTGGCAGTTCCTCGATAACGTCAAGTTGTGCGCCTGTGCAGTTGATGTGCAGCAATTCAGATTTTGTGGAACAAACGCAATTTCTGGGACATTGCACCGGCTGCCAAGTACACAGTTCATGCTGTCGAAGCTGTGTGAAATTCGTTGGTAGTTTGTTTGACGCCTGATTACACTGCAAATCACTAAAAAACCTGCTATAATTATTATTGTAAATCCATGCTAATCTACAATCACATTCGATATGGTTGCCAGTCATTATGATTTCGCCTTTACAGTCGTTAGTTGTATCGAGTAAATTTGATAAAGCATATACGTGTTTAATCAAATTCTGTTGAAAGTTAATTTCGAAAGGGCATGTAATGCCTATTTCAAAAATCCAATCCATATTAAACCCACTCAGAAAATTGCGACTTAAATTTATTAATTTTACCTTACGCTTGCTTTCGTTAGGTAGCAATGTGCTGATATAATTCAGTCCTTCTGCTAAAGCTAAGGTCATAGGCATATTGCTGTAACGTAAATTTGTAGCCATTGTAGCTTGAGCATTGGCGTAACTCGCACTGCCCCAAATCGTTCGCAGTTTATTATCGCTTAAGTCTAGCCTATGTAGAAAATTCAAGGGTTTCAGAATTTTTATAATATTTGTTGTGTCGTGCAACTGATTGCCTTTGAGCTTTAATTGCCATAACAAAGGAGTTTGCTCGAAAAGATTAGGTCTTAAATATGTCAACGAATTATAGCTAAGATCCAGTATTATAAGTTTACCCAGTTTAGCAAATTGATTTGGTAATAACTCCACGATTCCATTGTGGCTTAAGTTCAGGAAATTCAAACGCGTAAGCGTTGCAAAGACATTTTCGTCCAAAATTTGCATATTATTCCCAGCTAAGTCAAGTTGACTGAGCTCACCAAGTTTTTGAAAATGCTCTTGAGTCAAGTTTTGCAGCGCCATGTTTTGATATAGATTTTTTACGCTAAGTGTTTGCAATTGGTTGTACTCAGGAAACAAGTTCTTCGGGACATCGTAATTGTGTGCTGATTTTATAATTAATTCAAGATTATTTACTCCAAAAAATGATTTTATAATTAATAAAAGCTTATTTACTCCAAAAAAGCCATTAGCTGGTTTAATGTCTCTGCCTTTGTCAATGTCTTTGTTATATATTACCGTTGCTTTATTCTGTGGATCAAGTTCCTGTACTTGGGTACTCATATGTTTTATAGATGTAAAATCTGTACAATACTTCACAAAGATGAACCGTGAACCGTGAAGAATTGACTGAAAGTTTTGCTCGAGTAGAAAATCAGTATTTCCCCTTTCTGTGTAACAAGTCACTAACATTTCTTTGCTTTTATCAGAGAAATCTATATTAATATTGCCAAATAAATCGGAAACAATACAATTAACGTTGCCACCACATCTGCACGAAATTATTTCATCCATAAAACAATCCCGAAAGTATTCTGGTTTATTGGTAGATATTGTTAACTCCCCCTTGAAAGTATGCGCAAACAGAAATTTGTTGCTTAAAATCAGTAAATTTACTATATAGGCGTATATTATAAACATATTTGATAATTTCGTTTAATTTAAATTTAATTTTTCCCTCTGATATTGTTTTTATATTTTCGCCTCAATAACTAAGTTTTGCAGACTAACTCACTTGCACTTACTGAAATACTAAACCGTAAATCTCAAACTGAAGCAGATTGAACCATGTAAATCATTATTTAACTTCTTATCAAAAAT
Organism: Bactrocera dorsalis; assembly: GCF_023373825.1. Classification (NCBI taxonomy): domain Eukaryota; kingdom Metazoa; phylum Arthropoda; class Insecta; order Diptera; family Tephritidae; genus Bactrocera; species Bactrocera dorsalis. The sequence goes on from NW_026038404.1 coordinate 9,533, forward strand.
ATTTTTAAAACCGCAAGTACTGATAAAACTTGCCATAATGAACCTATAGTGATGGTGAAATTACGCCAACGAAAAAAATACGGAATATATTCAGAAAATTTTTTTTAGAAAACCGCAAATATTGAGAGCCAACGAAAAACTACCGCATATATTTTTGAACAATCGATAATATATCGATACTGAGAGAAGTTTAGCTAAATGTCTCGTTAGAAGATGTCGCAAAATTTTGCCAAGAGTACAAAAGCTAACGATTGTTTGTATCATTACAACTAATCGAGAATGGTACATAGCTATATCTAAAGTCGGATAAAAGGGAATCCGTTATTTTCGAGTTAAATTGGAAGTTTTATCAGCACAGTTAGAATGAACAGATTTATATTAAATATTGTTAGTTCCCGTTTCACTAATATATTAGCAATTTCATAAAAACATACATGGTCTAGAACCCTCTTTTGTTTTGAAAAAAAAAAAACCTGGCTAAGTTGAAGACCACCAAAAAAAAGTCAACCACATACAGAAACTGGTAGTAACTTTTTGGTGACACAGGAACACGCTATAAGTTGGATGAATAAGAACCTTCCAACCAAGCTTTCAGTGAGTCACTATCAATGTGTGTAGACTAGCGTTGTCGCGACAGAGTAAAATCCCTCTCTTTTTCTCCAAAGCTAGCCGCATCTTGGCGATTACTTTCTTCAGAGGATTGATTGTTGGCATTAGAAGTCAGTCAATCACAACAAACCTTCGTGACTGTTAATCCTGGCTTGGCCACTGCTAGCGTGGACTCATCGCAACTCGCCTGCAGCCTGAATTATTTTCTCCAGGAGAAGATTTATAGGGAGTCGCCTTATCTGAAACTTAGTTTAATATCGATCGGCTCTAGGAAGTCCTTCCCAATCCTAACGGAGCTTTTGGTATTGCTAAACGTCAGTTTAAACAGCCACTTTGCGGGGATCCCAAATTCAGAAATAGCGGCATAAAGGCAGCTCCTTTTCATGGTGTATGCTTTCATCCGAGCATATTCTACAAAAAAGCTGATGCATGCTCCTTATAAGTTCTTTGCAGTCGTATTTATGCATCGGCCCCCTCCGCTTAGTTGTACTTCAGACGGGTAATTGCTATTCGAAATTCTTCATGGTCGGGCAATGGAACGTGCGATTCATCTTCGTCGATAGGGGAATCGGGTTCGACATCTACAGGTGTTATGATTTCACTTCCATTGAACAGGCTGGATAAGTGTTCCCTCCATACTCATACCAGCTGATCTTCTGCCTTGTCAGTAAACCAATGATTTCGGTTGCAGCTGTACGTAAACAGCTGGAAATACCGTCCACCAGTTCTCTTATACCGAGTTGTTGACGAGTGCTTTCAGAGAGCAAGAGTGTAAATCGTTCAGGAAATTCGGCTGTCTGTTGTGATTGCAGCTTCTTAACGTCGAACCTTCTGCGATATCAGCGATATGTTGAAGAACTTCCCTATGATGCGGATTGTGGCTAGACGTTCATCCAGCCGAGTGAATACTACCGGGATATGGCCACTGCAGTAAACGCCACAAGGACCCACTCGCCTCAGTCCTTGTCGCGTTCATCACATTCAGCGGCAGGGATCGGCATCAAAAGGAGGGTTTATCATTCGAGCCTTGTTTTTTTTTGGTTTTGCTTTTCATCGGCAGTGTCTCACAATCCTGGAGAAGGGATGTTTCACCTTCTCATTTTAGCTCGCCTTCAAGCGGATTTTTTTTTAGGTATATAGAGGATACTTGAACTAAGCCCGGAAGTCGTGAGATGCTTGTGTAAAAGAATCGTTTATGTGCACTCTCAAGTGAACGACAATTTTAGAACTTTCCTAGTGTGCGTGAACTTCTACACATTATTCCATTCGCCATGTTTCGACAGTATAAACGTAAATTTTCAGCTAAAGATATTTGGAAGAACAGCAGCCACAGTGTTTTGAATACCCTTCTACTCAAAAAAATTAGCTCTCACTTCCTTCACGCCGCCGGCTGATTGGCTTGTATGAATCAAAACAGAGAATCAAAATAGAAATAGCGGAGTTTTAATATGCATGTATGCTCAAGTGATTTAAAATACTCGTACTTGTAGTTCATTAAATGCATTTACATATGCTAAGTGTAGTCTTCAAATGTCATGTCATTCGGTCAAGCCGTGTTTGAGATACGACGGAGGAAAATTTACGAACACAGTTTTGAGAGAAACGCGCTTAAAGTTAAAAATCCAAGCGTTAAAACCTCCAACCGATGCATTTTTAAAACGGCAAAGGGTATAAACAAAATCTTGTATCTTGATTTCTTAGGTAATTTTGTATGATAGCTACATATGTAGGATGTGACTTATTTTATTTTTATTAACTTTACAATTAAAATTTATAATTTAAAAATTATTTGAAAATTACACTTGTGGTTCGTTTGGCTGTCCGATGTTGAATGCTTCGTTTTCTCGTCTTCTAGCTTTATAACGCTTCCAAGAATTCAACGCAAGCGTCCCAACGCTTCTAAGAACTCAACGCAAGCGTCCTAACGCTTCGCTGAGTTCTTGTTCTAGTCCATAGTTGCATTTTGTCTTCGTCGTGTTCAGTAACATAGTCGTGTTCAGTAACCTAGTCGTGTTCAGTAACTTAGTCGTGTTCAGTACCCTAGTCGTGTTCGGTACCCTAGTCGTGTTCAGTACTCTAGTCGTGTTAAGTACCTTAGTCGTGTTCAGTACCCTAGTCGTGTTCAGTACCTTAGTCGTGTTCAGTACTCTACACTCGACACCACATTCGGCCATCCTGTTTTCATTCGTCCTCGAATGGTTGAGTCCATATTAAAGGGCTGCATGAATACGCAAAAAAACAAACTTTGAGTCACTGTCCAAAAATTTCAACTTGCACTCACTCACACAACGTAAAAATGAATTCTCATGTTTGGGTAAAATAAGGACTGAGTCTCATTAGTGAGAACAACAACGAGTTCGCTCAACTCATAGCACTCTCACAAGTAACGACCCACTCTTTGTAGAATTGGTCTACCAAAGCATTTCATTCTGTTGGTCTTGTGAATTAATTCTGTGCAAGAAGGATGTTGGATGAGTGAATGATGTTCGTGTGAATTAACAACTGTTAATTCAAATTATTCTAGTTGCACGACTAGAAAGAAGTATGTATGTAAATCTTCTTCTTCTTTACTGGCGTAGACACCGCTTACGCGATTATAGCTGAGTCAACAACAGCGCGCCAGTCGTTTCTTCTCTTCGCTACGTGGCGCCAATTGGATATTCCAAGCGAGGCCAGGTCCTTCTCCACTTGGTCCTTCCAACGGAGTGGAGGTCTTCCTCTTCCTCTGCTTCCCGCGGCGGGTACTGCGTCGAATACTTTCAGAGCTGGAGTGTTTTCATCCATCGGACAACATGAACTTTTAATTCGCTGAACTATGTCAATGTCGTCGTATGTACATATGTCTCGTATAGCTCATCGTTCCATCGAATGCGATATTCGCCGTGGCCAACGCGCAAAGGACCATAAAGCTTTCGCAGAGCTTTTCTCTCGAAAACTCGCAACGTCGACTCATCGGTTGTTGTCATCGTCCAAGCCTCTGCACCATATAGCAGGACGGGAATTATGAGCGTCTTATAGAGTTTGGTTTTTGTTCGTCGAGAGAGGACTTTACTTTTCAATTGCCTACTCAGTCCGAAGTAGCACCTGTTGGCAAGAGTAATCCTGCGTTGGATTTCAAGGCTGACATTGTTGGTGGTGTTAACGCTGGTTCCTAAATAGACGAAATTATCTACAACTTCAAAGTTATGACTGTCAACAGTGACGTAGGTGCCAAGTCGCGAGTGCGACGACTGTTTGTTTGATGACAGGAGATATTTCGTCTTGCCCTCGTTCACTGCCAGACCCATTTGTGTTGCTTCCTTGTTCAGTCTGGAGAAAGCAGAACTAACGGCGCGGGTGTTAAGACCGATGATATCAATATCATCGGCATACGCCAGCAGCTGTACACTCTTATAAAAGATTGTACCTGCTCGATTCAGTTCTGCAGCTCGAATAATTTTCTCCAGCAGCAGATTGAAGAAGTCGCACGATAGGGAGTCGCCTTGTCTGAAACCTCGTTTGGTATCGAACGGCTCGGAGAGGTCCTTCCCGATTCTGACGGAGCTTTTGGTGTTGCTCAACGTCAGCTTACATAGCCGTATTAGTTTTGCGGGGATACCAAATTCAGACATCGCGGCATAAAGGCAGCTCCTTTTCGTGCTGTCGAAAGCAGCTTTGAAATCGACGAATAGGTGGTGAGTGTCGATTCTCCTTTCACGGGTCTTTTCCAAGATTTGGCGCATGGTGAATATCTGGTCGGTTGTTGATTTACCAGGTCTGAAGCCACACTGATAAGGTCCAATCAGTTTGTTGACGGTGGGCTTTAATCTTTCACACAATACGCTCGATAGAACCTTATATGCAATGTTGAGGAGGCTAATCCCACGGTAGTTGGCGCAGATTGTGGGGTCTCCTTTTTTATGGATTGGGCAGAGCACACTTAGATTCCAATCGTTGGGCATGCTTTCGTCCGACCATATTTTACAAAGAAGCTGATGCATGCTCCTTATCAGCTCTTCGCCGCCGTGTTTGAATAGCTCGGCCGGCAATCCGTCGGCCCCTGCCGCCTTGTTGTTCTTCAGGCGGGCAATTGCTATTCGAACTTCTTCATGGCCGGGTAATGGAACGTCTGCTCCATCGTCATCGATTGGGGTATCGGGTTCGCCTTCTCCTGGTGTTATGCGTTCACTGCCATTCAGCAGGCTGGAGAAGTGTTCCCTCCATAATCTAAGTATGCTCTGGGCATCGGTAACTAGATCACCTTTGGGGGTTCTACAAGAGTATGCTCCGGTCTTGAAACCTTCTGTAAGCCGCCGCATTTTTTCATAGAATTTTTCGAGCATTACCCCTGTCGGCCAGCTTATCAAGCTGTTTGTACTCACGCATTTCGGCCTCTTTCTTCTTCTGTCTGCAAATGCGTCTCGCTTCCCTCTTCAACTCTCGGTATCTATCCCATCCCGCACGTGTTGTGGTCGATCGTAACGTTGCGAGGTAGGCAGCCTGTTTTCTCTCCGCTGCGACACGGCACTCCTCGTCGTACCAGCTGTTCTTTTGCACTTTCCGAAAACCAATGGTTTCGATTGCAGCTGTACGTAAGGAGTTTGAAATGCCGTCCCACAGTTCCCTTATACCGAGTTGTTGACGAGTGCTCTCAGAGAGCAGGAGTGCAAGCCGAGTAGAAAATCTTTCGGCTGTCTGTTGTGATTGCAGCTTATCGACGTCGAACCTTCCTTGTGTTTGTTGGCGTGCGTTTTTTTGATGAACAGAGGCGGGTGCGAATTTTGGCTGCAAAAATATAGTGGTCCGAGTCGATGTTAGGACCTCGGAGCGCACGCACATCTAAAACACTGGAGACGTGTCTTCCGTCTATCACAACATGATCGATCTGGTTGGTGGTTTTTCGATCCGGAGACAGCCAGGTAGCTTGATGAATCTTCTTATGCTGGAATCTAGTACTACAGATAACCATATTTCGGGCCCCGGCGAAGTCGATCAGCCTCAACCCATTTGGGGATGTTTCCTCGTGGAGGCTGAATTTACCGACCGTAGTGCCAAAGATACCTTCTTTGCCCACCCTGGCGTTGAAGTCGCCAAGCACGATTTTAACATCGTGGCGGGGGCATCTCTCATAAGTGCGCTCCAAGCACTCATAAAAAGCATCTTTGGTCACATCGTCCTTCTCTTCCGTCGGGGCGTGGGCGCAAATCAGCGATATGTTGAAGAACCTCGCTTTGATGCGGATTGTGGCTAGACGTTCATTCTCCGGAGTGAATGATAGTACTCGGCGACGGAGTCTCTCTCCCACCACGAATCCAACACCAAACTTGCGCTCCTTTATATGGCCACTGTAGTAAATGTCACAAGGACCTACTCGTCTCTGTCCTTGTCCCGTCCATCGCATTTCTTGGATGGCGGTGATGTCAGCCTTTATCTTTACGAGGACATCTACCAGCTGGGCAGCGGCACCTTCCCAATTAAGGGACCGGACATTCCAGGTGCATGCCCTCAAATCATAGTCCTTATTTCGTTTGCCGTGGTCGTCATCAAAAGGGGGGTCTCTCGTCCGAGGCTGTTTTTTTCTTTTCATTGGGGGGTGTTTTTTACGTGGCGGGTCCCAAACCCAGCGCACAACCCTATGCAGGGGATTTTTCGCCTTCTCACTTTAGCTCGCCTTCAAACGGATGTTCTTAGGCTACCCAGAGGATACTTGGTCAAAGACCGGAAGCCGTGAGCTGCTTGAGTCATATGTAAAAGAATCGTTTCTGGCCACTCCCAAGTGAATGGCGATCAGAGAACTTTCCTCACTTGCGTGAACTTCTACACATGACTCCATCCTCCTATGTATGTAAATACGCATAGATAATTGCATATGAATGTGGATAAAAAAATGTTTCCAATATTCAATTTTATTGCAATTTTTCATGAAGTTTATTTAGGGATTAATAGATTCAACAAAATATTATAAAAAATAAAAATATTTTAGAACTAAAACCTGTCCTTTGGAACAATGGAAAAAAAACTCTTTTTAAGTTCACAAAATACATACAACATTTAGTTCCAAAGTATCACATTTTTATTAGTTACATTCGCCTTCATTTCCAGTCACAGTATACACAAAACAAATGACGAATTAAATATTTCATAACTGGGGAAAACCCTTCCGTTTATCTTCTCTATTTGCTTGCTTAGCTGAACACTGTGGGTGCACACTGTTCTGTTAAAAGAATGAGAGAAACAATGAATTCACATAACAATAAGTGACGATCACACACTATTCCACTACTAAGCGAACGCTAACGCTTTGCATTCACTGCTGGTTGATGATATGAGTGTGAGTTGGGTTTGTTTATGAGATGAACGAGCTGAGTCTACCTGCTAGCGATAAACAGCAACTCACAATGTCTTCTCTGTATCTGCATTCACATAATTCCAACTCAGCGTCGGCGCTTAACTCGAGTTATGAGATGAATTCATAAATTCTCTGAAGCATTCATAGCGTGAATTAATTCTTGCAACCCTTTAGTCCATATCTTCATATATTCTGAGACAGTCGAAGTCTTTCTCGGCCCCTCGGTCTCACCCACTTTTTCTACTTCATATCTACCATGGTTAAGTTTCTTCGCTACCCTATACGGTCCTAAAAACTTTCCCTTCAATTTCAACCCGCTACCAAACTGTGTTCTCTTTATTGCTACCAAATCGTTTATTTTGTAGTTTTTCTCTCTCTGACGACGTGAATTATATGACTTCCGGTTTTCTTCCTGAATTTTAAAATATTTTCTTTCGCTAGTTTTCGTACTGTTTCGCGATTTTCATTTAAGTCGTTTATAACCGTCTCTTCTAGTAGATCCTTTAGCTCTGGCATGTTGGCCGTTCGCATGTCAAGTCCTGTTAATAACTTGAAGGGAGACTGTTTCGTACTCCGAGGAGGTGTATTGTTTATGAACTGTTGCACCTTTTCTACATGTTTATACCAATTAGTTGGGGTTTCTGTACACAACTTTGACAACATAGGTATAACGACTTTATGAATTCTCTCTACCTGTCCGTTTCCTCTTGGAACCCCCGTTGTTATTAGTAAATGTTGAATATTCTCCTTTTGACAATATTCTCTAAACAAATTTGATGTAAAAGCGGCCCCTCTATCAGAAATAAAACGTCTTGGGTTACCGAATACAGCTGCTTGCTTTGTGAGTCGATCTAACACTGCATCTACTCCTGTATTTTTAGTAGGGCACAACCACACAAATTTACTGAACGCATCTACCACCACCAATATATAATTGTACAACTTACTGGTCGTTTCTAGTGGCCCTACGTGATCGATGTGATATGTTCCTAATGGTATGTCTTCTTTATCTATGCTGTTCAGGAATCCCTCTTTTTTTCCTGACTTAACTTCATTAACAATGCACTCAATACAGCTTCGGACTATCTGACAAACTTTAACCCTTTACTTGGGGAATATAATACGACTTTTCTAACAGATCCTGAGTTTTCTTTACAGAGAAATGCCCTTGCCTGTGGGCCAACTTAATGTTTTCGTCTTCCATTAGCTTTGGTACTACAATTAGTTCCTTTGCAGGATTTTTAAAAAGAATGCCAAATTTTATATAAAAGTCTTCGTATTCGTCTTTTTCTAGAACTTTACGTACTGCCTTTGTCCATTCGTCATTAAGTTGAGCTTGCTTTAGCCGAAACTATAAAGAGTCTTCTAGCATTAAGCAGTACACCCTACTTAAAGCGTCAACGTGGACCATTCTGGATCCTGCTCTATGTTCGATTTCATAGTTAAAGTCCTGAAGAAAACAATGCCCATCTCGCTATTTTTGGCGGTAAGTCTTTCTTCTTAAGAGTCATCGTGAACGCGTTACAATCTGTCACAATTTTGAAGTGTATACCTAATAGGTATATTCTCCATTTCTTTAAGGCCTCTATGATTGCCAGTACCTCTAACTCATACGCCGGATAATTCTCTTCCACCGGCTTTGTTTTCCGGCTCATGTATTGTACCGGATGTAAAAGCTGATCGTCCGAACTTTTTTGTAATAAAATTGCCCCATATCCCCATTTACTAGCATCTGTATGTACTTCAGTAGCTGCTTTTTGCGAAAATAACTGTAATATAGGCGCTTTTTGTAAATTAGCCTTTAATTGTTGAAATTCCGCGACTTGCTCTTCGCCTAACTTGAAAACCGAATCTTTTCTTAGAAGGTCTGACAAAGGTCTAGCTATCGTTGCGTAGTCCAGTACGAAACGTCGGAAATATGACGTCAACCCCAAAAACCTTTGTAACATTTTTCTGTCGGACGGAAGCGGAAACTTTTGTACAGCAGTCGTCTTTTCTTCCGATATTTTTATGGTACCATTTCCCACTATGTACCCCAGAAATTCAACGCTTCGTTGAAGAAATTGGCATTTTTTCCATTTAATCTTTAACCCGTACGATTCGCTAACTTCTAAAACTTCTCGTAGTTTTTCAATTCCCTCTGTCTCGTCTATTGCGGGGATAATCAAGTCGTCCATATATGTAATTACGGTACCCTTCTGGATTAGTGGCCGGAAACAGCATTAACATAACGACAAAAGACAGCTGGTGAGTTTGAAATACCGAATGGAACAACACAAAACTCATATTGACCATTGTGGGTAACGAAAGCGGTAAATTTCCTAGATTGTGAATCTACTGGCACATGGAAAAATCCGTTCGATAAATCTAACGTTGTAAAAACTCGACCCTCTTGAAGGCTATCTAAGACATCGTCCATTACAACCATTGGAAAATTGTCCCTTACAATTTTTTTATTTAATTGTCTATAATCGCAACATAAGCGTCTGTTTCCATCTTTTTTAGGAACTACTGCTACCGGAGAAGCATAATTGGAAGAGCTTGGTTGTATTATTCCCTCTTTTAACCAATCTTCTATTTGTTTATCGACAAAACTACGGTCATCGATTGGTAAACGTCTTGGTCGCTGATAGACGGGAATTTCATCTGTCAAACAATTTTCCATCTTAACGGGTGATATGCATTTACCAGATGATTTGTATTTATCAACTAAGCTTTTAACTTCTTTTGCTAATCCCTTACTCAAATGTCCCAAATTCACTGTAGTCTCATCCTTTCTTTCATTTAAACTCATCGCATCAAATTCCTTAATCCACTTATTTTTTGCTTCTATTGGTGCATTTTCGTTCTTCTTTCATAACCTGTTTAGAATCCTGCCTCATTTTGTCATTACCTGGTTTATAATCTCTTGAATTATCCTTCTTCTTAAACATTACTTTATCTTCTGTTAAAACAATATCTACGTCTTTTAATATAGCCTTTCCTATCATACTTGCAAATTTAATATCTTGGTCTCTGACTACATGAAATCTGACCTTTAACACTAAACTCATCTATATGTATAAAAGTATCAAAACTTCCGATTGTCTGAATCACATTTGAGCAAGCGCTATATAGTTTTCTTTTCTCATTGCTTAGAATTGGTTTAAGCCCACTTAGTATCAACGTATCGTAACGTATTAAATTAAGTGAACACCCTGAATCAATTAGAGCTTCGAACCTAAACCCATTTAAATTAACTGTTTTGAAATGTAATTCTTCATCAACGACTGGTTGAAAACTTGTATTTCCTAAAGTGTTTATGCTACTTGATTCGATTTTAACTTCTCTAGCTCCCTTGACTTTATTATTTTTGCACTCAAACGAACGATGTCCCATCTCATTACATTTAAAGCATTTATATTGTTTTTGTGGACATTGAGCTGCTACGTGGAATTTGTCTCCGCACTTGAAACATCTTTTACCTAGTTCTTCTTTTGTCTTGTTAGAGGATGTATCATTTACTATTTTTCCTATCCCTGAGTTGTATTTCCGTATCTTTTCGTAAATTTTGATTTGCTCTTTTAGTTCTTCTATATTTTTAGCTTGATTCAAAATTGCCTTATTGAACTTGGTATCTGGAACCCCTTCTATGAAATAATCTATAATGCTTTCTTCGTCTAGACTAATCTGTTTGCCTACCTCCATGAGATGATACAAGTATTCCCGAAAAGTTTCGTTTGCTTGTTTGCGGCGATTTTTCAACAACCTATGCACATCTGCAGAAGATAGTTTGCGACCAAACTCATTAATTAATGATAACTTCAGAGCTTCCCAACTATTTAAATTATTCTGACTCCTAACAAAAAGCTTAGCGGCACCACGAAGAAGCTGTTTGCCATAAACAAATCTCTGAAGATCATTCCATTTTACTATTTCTGCATTATTTTCAAATTCGCTTACCCACCCTCGAATATCTACAGACCCTTCTCCTGAAAAAACGTGAACACAATCTCCTAAATCTTTTAGAGTAAACTGTTGTTGTTGCACGATAAGCGGTGAGGATCGTAAGTTGGTGGTTCCACCTACGTCTTCGTAAACTGACTGGTTGAACTCTTCGTCACTAGCCCTATTTCCCGATAAGTCGTAGTGTTGGATAAGTCTTTCCTGAAGATCACGTTTTTGACCTGTAGTCGAAATACCCAATTCCCTCAACTTCTCTTTTAGTCCGTTGACAGTTAAAGTCGTTATTTCGTTTAAGTCCATCTTAGTATTAACAATATGTAAGAATATACTTATTTTTATATTAATTATAATTATAGATTTGATTCGAGTCTTCTTAGAAAATTATTTTTACTTTTAAAATGCTGTACTTCTCTTTTTCTTTACGAAATCGTTTTGTTTGTTCTTTTAGATTAATTTTAATTGATTTCGAGTTCTTTTTAGCAAATTATTTTTACTTTTACAATGCTGTACTTCTCTTTTTCTTTACGAATTCGTTTTGTTTGTTCTTTTAGATTAATTTTAATTTGATTGAAATTCTTCTTAGCAAATTATTTTTACTTTTACAATGCTGTACTTCTCTTTTCTTTACGAATTCGTTTTGTTTGTTCTTTTAGATTAATTTTAATTTGGTTGAAATTCTTCTTAGCAAAATTATTTTTACTTTTACAATGCTGTACTTCTCTTTTTCTTTACGAAATCGTTTTGTTTGTTTTTTAGATTAATTTTAATTTGATTGAAATTCTTCTTAGCAAATTATTTTTACTTTTACAATGCTGTACTTCTCTTTTTCTTTAAAAACTTCTTTTGTTTAAATTATTCTTCTTATGATTTAAACATTTTTACATCTTCTTCTTATGGTTCAACATTTTTCCATCTTCTTTTATTTGAAAATTTTCTTCTGATAATTTAAAAATTTTTACATCTTCTTCTTATGATTCAACATTTTTCCATCTTCTTTTATTTGAAATTATTCTTCTGATAATTTAAAAAATTTTTACATCTTCTTCTTATGATTCAAACATTTTTCCATCTTCTTTTATATTACTTCTTTTTTTTTTGAAATTATACTTCTGATAATTTAAAAAATTTTACATCTTCTTTTGAAACACTTCTCTTCTATAAGTTATTCTTCTTAAGATTCAAACTTTTACACTTTAACACTTTTACTAGCTGAACACTTAGAGCGTGCAGTGATGACCAGATGTATGCCTTACACCTCCACGACGGACCAATTGTCTAATAACAGGCTTAGAATATCCCTTGATGCTATCACGTAAAACTCCACGATGACGGTCAGCACCACCTTTACTTACTTTTCACTTCGTTCTGAACACTGCACGCTTTATTAAGACTCCACGAATTTCTTCACCTATCAAACCAGATATACGCCTTACGCCTCCACGACGAACCAAATGTTTGTTACTTCGTTCTGAATACTGCACGCTTTATTAAGACTCCACGAATTTCTTCACTTTTAAAACCAGATATACGCCTTACATCTCCACTCCTTTATTTAAAACTTTTTCCAAGTCCTGGCTGAGCCCCCAATTTGTAGGATGTGTATTATTTTATTTTTATTAACTTTACAATTAAAATTTATAATTTAAAAATTATTTGAAAAATACACTTGTTGTTCGTTTGGCTGTCCGATGTTGAATGCTTCGTTTTCTCGTCTTCTAGCTTTATAACGCTTCCAAGAATTCAACGCAAGCGTCCCAACGCTTCTAAGAACTCAACGCAAGCGTCCTAACGCTTCGCTGAGTTCTTGTTCTAGTCCATAGTTGCATTTTGTCTTCGTCGTGTTCAGTAACATAGTCGTGTTCAGTAACCTAGTCGTGTTCAGTAACTTAGTCGTGTTCAGTACCCTAGTCGTGTTCGGTACCCTAGTCGTGTTCAGTAACCTAGTCGTGTTCAGTAACTTAGTCGTGTTCAGTACTCTAGTCGTGTTAAGTACCTTAGTCGTGTTCAGTACTCTACACTCGACACCACATATATGCTATAGTTTATCGATCTGAGCAATTCCTTTGACAGTAAAAGTTTTGTATACAAGGGTTCGATTTCAATAAATCAGTTTGTCTGATAGTTATATGCTATAGTGGTCCTTATAACGACTTTTTGGACGGTATCTCAAAAACTGATGGACTAACTAGTTCGCATATTTATGGACATACGAACAGAAAACGCGCTCTCTTATTTCCACTGAGATAACTCAAATATTGGCCGATTTATGCGGTACAAAGTCACCCGGATCCGCGAAAATCTTTATTATAAGCATATGGGGGCTGAGAAAAGTATTGGTCCGATTCAACTCATTTTTGTGTAGGATTATCCCTTAATTTCAGTCATACATTGACTGACATTTTCATTCAAAAGTCAACTATAGGTACCGGGGTGTAAATATTCGGTACCTAGGGGCTTGGACAGTTTTTATTGGATTTAAACAGAAAAAAAGACAACGCACCAAATTTTGTTGAAATCGGTCAGTCAGATCTTGAGATATAGGATTTCACCAAAAAGTGGGTGGTGCCACGCCCATCGTCCAATTTTCACATTGGCTCTCATAAAGCTCTCTCATACCAACTCAGTGGTAAATATTATTGTCTTTGGCGTATTTAGATATTGATTTATCGCGCTTTTAGTAGTTTTTTAACAGTTTCGTTATCATTATCATTTATTTTAACAATATACGTAGGAGTTTTTATATTATTTGTGTTGAGTGAATTTGGTTATTGTAACTTAAATGGCTTAGGAGATATATACATTAAACCTATTTGAGAGCGGAGCCATGCACATTTTTTTCAAAATTTTTTTTTCCCAAAGATGTCCCTGGCTACTGCGATCTTTTTGCCAAATTACAGTTTTATATCTAAATTTACTGGTTAGTTATGGTGCTTTATAAGTTTTGTGATTTGTGGGCGTGGCAGTGGTTCGTTTACGCCAATCTACGAACTCGAATTTTTTTTGTACTAGGGAAGTTTCATCAAAAGATTTCAATTCATTCTCATTTATACTTGTATATATAACCCATATATAACCCTATATCTGTGATACGTACAACAGTTAGGTGTACAAGACTATAATACAATGTAGCAACTGGTCGCAAGAGTATAAAGATTAATAAAAATGTTTAAATATACTTACATAGGTCTACAACTTTGCTTCCGCCGTTTACCAATAGATGTCTCTAGGGTCAAGCACTGGTCAATTAAATCATTTTATATCGATCTTGGACATTTGTGTCAACATTAACTCAAAAAAATATTTGTAGAGATCTGTTTGCATCCCAAACTTATTGTCAACTGAAAATGTCACTTTTTGAGCCGAATTCTCGACATTTGCGAGAAATTTTTTAATTCCAAGAAAAGTGCGGCTGAGGCTCATCGAATGCTTTCGGATACGTACGGTGAGGCTGTCCTAAGTGAAAGAACATGTCGCGAATGGTTTCAACGTTTTAGGAATGGTGATTATGAAGTCGAAGACCGGCATGGTGGTGGAAGGGAGACGATTTTCGCAGATGCTGAATTGGAAGCATTACTCGACCAAGATGCTTTTCAAACCCAAGAGGAATTGGCCGAATCATTGCAAGTGACCCAGCAAGCGGTATCAAAATGCATCAAAGCCACGAGGATGATTCAGAAACAACTTACGACTTGAAACCAAGAGATGTCGAACGGCGCTTCTTTGCATGTGAACAGCTGCTTCAAAGGCACAATCGAAAGGGATTTTTACATCGCATTGTAACTGGCGACGAAAAATATTTGTTACAAAAAACTAGAAAAATACGTAAATCCATTAGGTGATTGATTAGCGTTTAAGTGGAGTGGATTGGTTGTGATATTTATTGTGGTCTGTGGTCTTTACATTTTACTATTTGTTAAAGAGATAGTAGTTGAGCACCTGATTGTACTTATACTGGGATTCTGCATATTAACAGTTGGAGTTGCAACGAAAAATATTTGAAAAGTGTTTACATCATATTTGTGGCTTACTGTTACATTCCGCTACATTAAACTCAGTTAATGTTGTGTTTAGATTTTGCTATACCAGAGTGACTTTCAAAAATAATTTTTTTTTGCTTTTCCGATAGTTTATATTTTCAAAAATATTATGTGAAATCGGCAAGGTCGTATATTGAATAGTTTTTCGATGGCAGCGTTCTAAGGAGCGACCGCTCGGAGGTACACACATATATAAGTGAAACTTTAAGCGCGTTTTTCTCCAAACGACATTT
>NW_026038405.1:0-24226 GCF_023373825.1 Bactrocera dorsalis
AATGAAAAGTAGTTAAAAAAAATCAAATTTTTGTTTCACCTTGTAAACGCTCTAGCGCCTAAACTTGCTGACGTAGCTGGACCCAATACACTGCACCAGTTAGATAGTGTAATGAGCTTTCAGAAAATCCCTCAACCTCTTCTCTATCACCACCAGGATCGTGGCAATAGTGTTCACAATGAAAAGTAGTTTAAAAAAAATCAAGTTTTTGTTTCAACCTTCTAAACGCTCTAGCGCCTAAACTGGCTGACGTAGGTGGACCCAATACATTGCACCAGTTAGATAGTTTAACGAGCTTTCAGAAAAGCCCTCAGCCGCTTCTCTATCACCACCAGGGGCGTGGCAATAGTGTTCACAATGAAAAGTAGTTTTAAAAAAAATTACATTTTTAATTCAACCTTGTAAACGCTCTAGCGCCTAAAATGGCTGACGTAGCTGGACCCAATACACTGCACCAGTTAGATAGTTTAATGAGCTTTCAGGAAAGCCCTCAGCCGCTTCTCTATCACCACCAGGGGCGTGGCAATAGTGTTCACAATGAAAAGTAGTTTAAAAAAAATCAAGTTTTTGTGTCAACCTTGTAAACGCTCTAGCGCCTAAACTGGCTGACGTAGCTGGACCCAATACACTGCACCAGTTAGATAGTTTAACGAGCTTTCAGAAAAGCCCTCAACCACTTCTCTATCACCACCAGGGGCGTGGCAATAGTGTTCACAATGAAAAGTAGTTTAAAAAAAATCAAGTTTTTGTGTCAACCTTGTAAACGCTCTAGCGCCTAAACTGGCTGACGTAGCTGGACCCAATACACTGCACCAGTTAGATAGTGTAATGAGCTTTCAGAAAAGCCCTCAACCTCTTCTCTATCACCACCAGGGGCGTGGCAATAGTGTTCACAATGAAAAGTAGTTTAAAAAAAATCAAATTTTTGTTTCAACATTGTAAACGCTCTAGCGCCTAAACTGGCTGACGTAGCTGGACCCAATACACTGCACCAGTTAGATAGTTTAACGAGCTTTCAGAAAAGCCCTCAACCACTTCTCTATCACCACCAGGGGCGTGGCAATAGTGTTCACAATGAAAAGTAGTTTAAAAAAAATCAAATTTTTGTCTCAACCTGTTAAACGCTCTAGCGCCTAAAATGGCTGACGTAGGTGGACCCAATACACTGCTCCAGTTAGATTGTTTAATGAGCTTTCAGAAAAGCCCTCAACCACTTCTCTAACACCACCAGGGGCGTGGCAATAGTGTTCACAATGAAAAGTAGTTTAAAAAAAATCAAATTTTTGTTTCAACATTGTAAACGCTCTAGCGCCTAAACTGGCTGACGTAGCTGGACCCAATACACTGCACCCGTTAGATAGTGTAATGAGCTTTCAGAAAAGCCTTCAACCTCTTCTCTATCACCACCAGGGGCGTGGCAATAGTGTTCACAATGAAAAGTAGTTTTAAAAAATTACATTTTTGTTTCAATTTTGTAAACGCTCTAGCGCCTAAATTGGCTGACGTAGCTGGACCCAATACACTGCACCAGTTAGATAGTTTAACGAGCTTTCAGAAAAGCCCTCAACCACTTCTCTATCACCACCAGGGGCGTGGCAATAGTGTTCACAATGAAAAGTAGTTTAAAAAAAATCAAATTTTTGTTTCAATTTTGTAAACGCTCTAGCGCCTAAACTGGCTGACGTAGCTGGACCCAATACACTGCACCAGTTAGATAGTTTAATGAGCTTTCAGAAAAGCCCTCAACCACTTCTCTATCACCACCAGGGGCGTGGCAATAGTGTTCACAATGAAAAGTAGTTTAAAAAAAATCAAATTTTTGTTTCAACATTGTAAACGCTCTAGCGCCTAAACTGGCTGACGTAGCTGGACCCAATACACTGCACCAGTTAGATAGTTTAATGAGCTTTCAGAAAAGCCCTCAACCTCTTCTCTATCACCACCAGGGGCGTGGCAATAGTGTTCACAATGAAAAGTAGTTTAAAAAAAATTACATTTTTGTTTCACCTTGTAAACGCTCTAGCGCCTAAACTGGCTGACGTAGCTGGACCCAATACACTGCACCAGTTAGATAGTTTAATGAGCTTTCAGAAAAGCCCTCAACCACTTCTCTATCACCACCAGGGGCGTGGCAATAGTGTTCACAATGAAAAGTAGTTTAAAAAAAATCAAATTTTTGTTTCAACATTGTAAACGCTCTAGCGCCTAAACTGGCTGACGTAGCTGGACCCAATACACTGCACCAGTTAGATAGTTTAACGAGCTTTCAGAAAAGCCCTCAACCACTTCTCTATCACCACCAGGGGCGTGGCAATAGTGTTCACAATGAAAAGTAGTTTAAAAAAAATCAAATTTTTGTTTCAACATTGTAAACGCTCTAGCGCCTAAACTGGCTGACGTAGCTGGACCCAATACACTGCACCCGTTAGATAGTGTAATGAGCTTTCAGAAAAGCCTTCAACCTCTTCTCTATCACCACCAGGGGCGTGGCAATAGTGTTCACAATGAAAAGTAGTTTTAAAAAATTACATTTTTGTTTCAATTTTGTAAACGCTCTAGCGCCTAAATTGGCTGACGTAGCTGGACCCAATAAACTGCACCAGTTAGATAGTTTAACGAGCTTTCAGAAAAGCCCTCAACCACTTCTCTGTCACCACCAGGGGCGTGGCAATAGTGTTCACAATGAAAAGTAGTTTAAAAAAAATCAAATTTTTGTTTCAACATTGTAAACGCTCTAGCGCCTAAACTGGCTGACGTAGCTGGACCCAATACACTGCACCAGTTAGATAGTTTAATGAGCTTTCAGAAAAGCCCTCAACCACTTCTCTATCACCACCAGGGGCGTGGCAATAGTGTTCACAATGAAAAGTAGTTTAAAAAAAATCAAATTTTTGTTTCAACATTGTAAACGCTCTAGCGCCTAAACTGGCTGACGTAGCTGGACCCAATACACTGCACCAGTTAGATAGTTCAATGAGCTTTCAGAAAAGCCCTCAACCTCTTCTCTATCACCACCAGGGGCGTGGCAATAGTGTTCACAATGAAAAGTAGTTTAAAAAAAATCAAGTTTTTGTGTCAACCTTGTAAACGCTCTAGCGCCTAAACTGGCTGACGTAGCTGGACCCAATACACTGCACCAGTTAGATAGTTTAACGAGCTTTCAGAAAAGCCCTCAACCACTTCTCTATCACCACCAGGGGCGTGGCAATAGTGTTCACAATGAAAAGTAGTTTTAAAAAAAATCAAGTTTTTGTTTCAACCTTGTAAACGCTCTAGCGCCTAAACTGGCTGACGTAGCTGGACCCAATACATTGCACCAGTTAGATAGTTTAATGAGCTTTCAGAAAAGCCCTCAACCTCTTCTCTATCACCACAAGGGGCGTGGCAATAGTGTTCACAATGAAATTTTTGTTTCACCTTGTAAACTCTTTAGCGCCTAAACTGGCTGACGTAGCTGGACCCAATAAACTGCACCAGTTAGATAGTTTAACGAGCTTTCAGAAAAGCCCTCAACCACTTCTCTATCACCACCAGGGGCGTGGCAATAGTGTTCACAATGAAAAGTAGTTTAAAAAAAATTACATTTTTGTTTCACCTTGTAAACGCTCTAGCGCCTAAACTGGCTGACGTAGCTGGACCCAATACACTGCACCAGTTAGATAGTTTAACGAGCTTTCAGAAAAGCCCTCAACCACTTCTCTATCACCACCAGGGGCGTGGCAATAGTGTTCACAATGAAAAGTAGTTTAAAAAAAAAATCAAATTTTTGTTTCAACATTGTAAACGCTCTAGCGCCTAAACTGGCTGACGTAGGTGGACCCAATACATTGCACCAGTTAGATAGTTCAATGAGCTTTCAGAAAAGCCCTCAACCTCTTCTCTATCACCACCAGGGGCGTGGCAATAGTGTTCACAATGAAAAGTAGTTTAAAAAAAATCAAGTTTTTGTGTCAACCTTGTAAACGCTCTAGCGCCTAAACTGGCTGACGTAGCTGGACCCAATACACTGCACCAGTTAGATAGTTTAATGAGCTTTCAGAAAAGCCCTCAACCACTTCTCTATCACCACCAGGGGCGTGGCAATAGTGTTCACAATGAAAAGTAGTTTAAAAAAAATCAAATTTTTGTTTCAACATTGTAAACGCTCTAGCGCCTAAACTGGCTGACGTAGCTGGACCCAATACACTGCACCAGTTAGATAGTTTAATGAGCTTTCAGAAAAGCCCTCAACCACTTCTCTATCACCACCAGGGGCGTGGCAATAGTGTTCACAATGAAAAGTAGTTTTAAAAAAAATTACATTTTTGTTTCAACCTTGTAAACGCTCTAGCGCCTAAACTGGCTGACGTAGCTGGACCCAATACACTGCACCAGTTAGATAGTTTAATGAGCTTTCAGAAAAGCCCTCAACCACTTCTCTATCACCACCAGGGGCGTGGCAATAGTGTTCACAATGAAAAGTAATTTAAAAAAAATCAAGTTTTTGTTTCAACCTTGTAAACGCTCTAGCGCCTAAACTGGCTAACGTAGGTGGACCCAATACACTGCACCAGTTAGATAGTTTAACGAGCTTTCAGAAAAGCCCTCAACCTCTTCTCTATCACCACCAGGGGCGTGGCAATAGTGTTCACAATGAAAAGTAGTTTAAAAAAAATCAAATTTTTGTTTCAACATTGTAAACGCTCTAGCGCCTAAACTGGCTGACGTAGCTGGACCCAATACACTGCACCAGTTAGATAGTGTAATGAGCTTTCAGAAAAGCCTTCAACCTCTTCTCTATCACCACCAGGGGCGTGGCAATAGTGTTCACAATGAAAAGTAGTTTAAAAAAATCAAGTTTTTGTGTCAACCTTGTAAACGCTCTAGCGCCTAAACTGGCTGACGTAGCTGGACCCAATACACTGCACCAGTTAGATAGTTTAACGAGCTTTCAGAAAAGCCCTCAACCACTTCTCTATCACCACCAGGGGCGTGGCAATAGTGTTCACAATGAAAAGTAGTTTTAAAAAATTACATTTTTGTTTCACCTTGTAAACGCTCTAGCGCCTAAACTGGCTGACGTAGCTGGACCCAATACACTGCACCAGTTAGATAGTTTAACGAGCTTTCAGAAAAGCCCTCAACCACTTCTCTATCACCACCAGGGGCGTGGCAATAGTGTTCACAATGAAAAGTAGTTTAAAAAAAATTACATTTTTGTTTCACCTTGTAAACGCTCTAGCGCCTAAACTGGCTGACGTAGCTGGACCCAATACACTGCACCAGTTAGATAGTTTAATGAGCTTTCAGAAAAGCCCTCAACCACTTCTCTATCACCACCAGGGGCGTGGCAATAGTGTTCACAATGAAAAGTAGTTTAATAAAAAAATCAAGTTTTTGTTTCAACCTTGTAAACGCTCTAGCGCCTAAACTGGCTGACGTAGCTGGACCCAATACACTGCACCAGTTAGATAGTGTAATGAGCTTTCAGAAAAGCCCTCAACCTCTTCTCTATCACCACCAGGGGCGTGGCAATAGTGTTCACAATGAAAAGTAGTTTAAAAAAAAATTACATTTTTGTTTCACCTTGTAAACGCTCTAGCGCCTAAACTGGCTGACGTAGCTGGACCCAATAAACTGCACCAGTTAGATAGTTTAACGAGCTTTCAGAAAAGCCCTCAACCACTTCTCTATCACCACCAGGGGCGTGGCAATAGTGTTCACAATGAAAAGTAGTTAAAAAAAAATTACATTATTGTTTCAACCTTGTAAACGCTCTAGCGCCTAAACTGGCTGACGTAGCTGGACCCAATACACTGCACCAGTTAGATAGTTTAATGAGCTTTCAGAAAAGCCCTCAACCACTTCTCTATCACCACCAGGGGCGTGGCAATAGTGTTCACAATGAAAAGTAGTTAAAAAAAAATTACATTATTGTTTCAACCTTGTAAACGCTCTAGCGCCTAAATTGGCTGACGTAGCTGGACCCAATACACTGCACCAGTTAGATAGTTTAATGAGCTTTCAGAAAAGCCCTCAACCTCTTCTCTATCACCACCAGGGGCGTGGCAATAGTGTTCACAATGAAAAGTAGTTTTAAAAAAATTACATTTTTGTTTCACCTTGTAAACGCTCTAGCGCCTAAACTGGCTGACGTAGCTGGACCCAATACACTGCACCAGTTAGATAGTGTAATGAGCTTTCAGAAAAGCCTTCAACCTCTTCTCTATCACCACCAGGGGCGTGGCAATAGTGTTCACAATGAAAAGTAGTTTAAAAAAATTACATTTTTGTTTCACCTTGTAAACGCTCTAGCGCCTAAATTGGCTGACGTAGCTGGACCCAATACACTGCACCAGTTAGATAGTTTAATGAGCTTTCAGAAAAGCCCTCAACCACTTCTCTATCACCACCAGGGGCGTGGCAATAGTGTTCACAATGAAAAGTAGTTTAAAAAAAATCAAATTTTTGTTTCAACATTGTAAACGCTCTAGCGCCTAAACTGGCTGACGTAGCTGGACCCAATACACTGCACCAGTTAGATAGTTTAATGAGCTTTCAGAAAAGCCCTCAACCTCTTCTCTATCACCACCAGGGGCGTGGCAATAGTGTTCACAATGAAAAGTAGTTTTAAAAAAAATCAAATTTTTGTTTCAACCTTGTAAACGCTCTAGCGCCTAAACTGGCTGACGTAGCTGGACCCAATACACTGCACCAGTTAGATAGTTTAATGAGCTTTCAGAAAAGCCCTCAACCACTTCTCTATCACCACCAGGGGCGTGGCAATAGTGTTCACAATGAAAAGTAGTTTTAAAAAAAATCAAATTTTTGTTTCAACCTTGTAAACGCTCTAGCGCCTAAACTGGCTGACGTAGCTGGACCCAATACACTGCACCAGTTAGATAGTTTAATGAGCTTTCAGAAAAGCCCTCAACCACTTCTCTATCACCACCAGGGGCGTGGCAATAGTGTTCACAATGAAAAGTAGTTTAAAAAAAATCAAATTTTTGTTTCAACATTGTAAACGCTCTAGCGCCTAAACTGGCTGACGTAGCTGGACCCAATACACTGCACCAGTTAGATAGTTTAATGAGCTTTCAGAAAAGCCCTCAACCTCTTCTCTATCACCACCAGGGGCGTGGCAATAGTGTTCACAATGAAAAGTAGTTTAAAAAAAATCAAATTTTTGTTTCAACATTGTAAACGCTCTAGCGCCTAAACTGGCTGACGTAGCTGGACCCAATACACTGCACCAGTTAGATAGTTTAATGAGCTTTCAGAAAAGCCCTCAACCACTTCTCTATCACCACCAGGGGCGTGGCAATAGTGTTCACAATGAAAAGTAGTTTTAAAAAATTACATTTTTGTTTCACCTTGTAAACGCTCTAGCGCCTAAACTGGCTGACGTAGCTGGACCCAATACACTGCACCAGTTAGATAGTTTAATGAGCTTTCAGAAAAGCCCTCAACCACTTCTCTATCACCACCAGGGGCGTGGCAATAGTGTTCACAATGAAAAGTAGTTTAAAAAAAATCAAATTTTTGTTTCAACATTGTAAACGCTCTAGCGCCTAAACTGGCTGACGTAGCTGGACCCAATACACTGCACCAGTTAGATAGTTTAATGAGCTTTCAGAAAAGCCCTCAACCTCTTCTCTATCACCACCAGGGGCGTGGCAATAGTGTTCACAATGAAAAGTAGTTTAAAAAAAATGACATTTTTGTTTCAACCTTGTAAACGCTCTAGCGCCTAAACTGGCTGACGTAGCTGGACCCAATACACTGCACCAGTTAGATAGTGTAATGAGCTTTCAGAAAAGCCCTCAACCTCTTCTCTATCACCACCAGGGGCGTGGCAATAGTGTTCACAATGAAAAGTAGTTTAAAAAAAAAATCAAATTTTTGTTTCAACATTGTAAACGCTCTAGCGCCTAAACTGGCTGACGTAGCTGGACCCAATACACTGCACCAGTTAGATAGTTTAACGAGCTTTCAGAAAAGCCCTCAACCTCTTCTCTATCACCACCAGGGGCGTGGCAATAGTGTTCACAATGAAAAGTAGTTTAAAAAAAATCAAATTTTTGTTTCAACATTGTAAACGCTCTAGCGCCTAAACTGGCTGACGTAGCTGGACCCAATACACTGCACCAGTTAGATAGTTTAATGAGCTTTCAGAAAAGCCCTCAACCTCTTCTCTATCACCACCAGGGGCGTGGCAATAGTGTTCACAATGAAAAGTAGTTTAAAAAAAATCAAATTTTTGTTTCAACATTGTAAACGCTCTAGCGCCTAAACTGGCTGACGTAGCTGGACCCAATACACTGCACCAGTTAGATAGTTTAATGAGCTTTCAGAAAAGCCCTCAACCACTTCTCTATCACCACCAGGGGCGTGGCAATAGTGTTCACAATGAAAAGTAGTTTAAAAAAAATCAAATTTTTGTTTCAACCTTGTAAACGCTCTAGCGCCTAAACTGGCTGACGTAGCTGGACCCAATACACTGCACCAGTTAGATAGTTTAATGAGCTTTCAGAAAAGCCCTCAACCACTTCTCTAACACCACCAGGGGCGTGGCAATAGTGTTCACAATGAAAAGTAGTTTTAAAAAAAATTACATTTTTGTTTCAACCTTGTAAACGCTCTAGCGCCTAAACTGGCTGACGTAGCTGGACCCAATACACTGCACCAGTTAGATAGTTTAATGAGCTTTCAGAAAAGCCCTCAACCTCTTCTCTATCACCACCAGGGGCGTGGCAATAGTGTTCACAATGAAAAGTAGTTTAAAAAAAATCAAATTTTTGTTTCAACATTGTAAACGCTCTAGCGCCTAAACTGGCTGACGTAGCTGGACCCAATACACTGCACCAGTTAGATAGTTTAATGAGCTTTCAGAAAAGCCCTCAACCACTTCTCTATCACCACCAGGGGCGTGGCAATAGTGTTCACAATGAAAAGTAGTTTAAAAAAAAATCAAATTTTTGTTTCAACCTTGTAAACGCTCTAGCGCCTAAACTGGCTGACGTAGCTGGACCCAATACACTGCACCAGTTAGATAGTTTAATGAGCTTTCAGAAAAGCCTTCAACCTCTTCTCTATCACCACCAGGGGCGTGGCAATAGTGTTCACAATGAAAAGTAGTTTTAAAAAAAATGAACCTTGTAAACGCTCTAGCGCCTAAACTGGCTGACGTAGCTGGACCCAATACACTGCACCAGTTAGATAGTGTAATGAGCTTTCAGAAAAGCCCTCAACCACTTCTCTATCACCACCAGGGGCGTGGCAATAGTGTTCACAATGAAAAGTAGTTTAAAAAAAAATTACATTTTTGTTTCACCTTGTAAACGCTCTAGCGCCTAAACTGGCTGACGTAGCTGGACCCAATACACTGCACCAGTTAGATAGTTTAATGAGCTTTCAGAAAAGCCCTCAACCACTTCTCTATCACCACCAGGGGCGTGGCAATAGTGTTCACAATGAAAAGTAGTTTAAAAAAAATCAAGTTTTTGTGTCAACCTTGTAAACGCTCTAGCGCCTAAACTGGCTGACGTAGCTGGACCCAATACACTGCACCAGTTAGATAGTGTAATGAGCTTTCAGAAAAGCCCTCAACCTCTTCTCTATCACCACCAGGGGCGTGGCAATAGTGTTCACAATGAAAAGTAGTTTTAAAAAAAATTACATTTTTGTTTCACCTTGTAAACGCTCTAGCGCCTAAACTGGCTGACGTAGCTGGACCCAATAAACTGCACCAGTTAGATAGTTTAACGAGCTTTCAGAAAAGCCCTCAACCACTTCTCTATCACCACCAGGGGCGTGGCAATAGTGTTCACAATGAAAAGTAGTTTAAAAAAAATCAAATTTTTGTTTCAACATTGTAAACGCTCTAGCGCCTAAACTGGCTGACGTAGCTGGACCCAATACACTGCACCAGTTAGATAGTGTAATGAGCTTTCAGAAAAGCCCTCAACCACTTCTCTATCACCACCAGGGGCGTGGCAATAGTGTTCACAATGAAAAGTAGTTTAAAAAAAATCAAATTTTTGTTTCAACCTTGTAAACGCTCTAGCGCCTAAACTGGCTGACGTAGGTGGACCCAATACATTGCACCAGTTAGATAGTTCAATGAGCTTTCAGAAAAGCCTTCAACCTCTTCTCTATCACCACCAGGGGCGTGGGAATAGTGTTCACAATGAAAAGTACTTTAAAAAAAACCTCAACCTTGTAAACGCTCTAGCGCCTAAACTGGCTGACGCCTAAACTGGCTGACTGCACCAGTTAGATAGTTCAATGAGCTTTCAGAAAAGCCCTCAACCACTTCTCTATCACCACCAGGGGCGTGGCAATAGTGTTCACAATGAAAAGTAGTTTAAAAAAAATCAAATTTTTGTTTCAACCTTGTAAACGCTCTAGCGCCTAAACTGGCTGACGTAGCTGGACCCAATACACTGCACCAGTTAGATAGTTTAATGAGCTTTCAGAAAAGCCCTCAACCACTTCTCTATCACCACCAGGGGCGTGGCAATAGTGTTCACAATGAAAAGTAGTTTTAAAAAAAATCAAATTTTTGTTTCAACCTTGTAAACGCTCTAGCGCCTAAACTGGCTGACGTAGCTGGACCCAATACACTGCACCAGTTAGATAGTTTAACGAGCTTTCAGAAAAGCCCTCAACCTCTTCTCTATCACCACCAGGGGCGTGGCAATAGTGTTCACAATGAAAAGTAGTTTAAAAAAAATCAAGTTTTTGTGTCAACCTTGTAAACGCTCTAGCGCCTAAACTGGCTGACGTAGCTGGACCCAATACACTGCACCAGTTAGATAGTTTAATGAGCTTTCAGAAAAGCCCTCAACCACTTCTCTATCACCACAAGGGGCGTGGCAATAGTGTTCACAATGAAAAGTAGTTTAAAAAAAATCAAATTTTTGTTTCAACATTGTAAACGCTCTAGCGCCTAAACTGGCTGACGTAGCTGGACCCAATACACTGCACCAGTTAGATAGTTTAACGAGCTTTCAGAAAAGCCCTCAACCACTTCTCTATCACCACCAGGGGCGTGGCAATAGTGTTCACAATGAAAAGTAGTTTAAAAAAAATCAAATTTTTGTTTCAACCTTGTAAACGCTCTAGCGCCTAAACTGGCTGACGTAGCTGGACCCAATACACTGCACCAGTTAGATAGTTTAATGAGCTTTCAGAAAAGCCCTCAACCTCTTCTCTATCACCACCAGGGGCGTGGCAATAGTGTTCACAATGAAAAGTAGTTTAAAAAAAATCAAATTTTTGTTTCAACATTGTAAACGCTCTAGCGCCTAAACTGGCTGACGTAGCTGGACCCAATACACTGCACCAGTTAGATAGTTTAATGAGCTTTCAGAAAAGCCCTCAACCACTTCTCTATCACCACCAGGGGCGTGGCAATAGTGTTCACAATGAAAAGTAGTTTTAAAAAAAATTACATTTTTGTTTCACCTTGTAAACGCTCTAGCGCCTAAACTGGCTGACGTAGCTGGACCCAATAAACTGCACCAGTTAGATAGTTTAACGAGCTTTCAGAAAAGCCCTCAACCACTTCTCTATCACCACCAGGGGCGTGGCAATAGTGTTCACAATGAAAAGTAGTTTAAAGAAAATCAAGTTTTTGTGTCAACCTTGTAAACGCTCTAGCGCCTAAACTGGCTGACGTAGCTGGACCCAATACACTGCACCAGTTAGATAGTTTAATGAGCTTTCAGAAAAGCCCTCAACCTCTTCTCTATCACCACCAGGGGCGTGGCAATAGTGTTCACAATGAAAAGTAGTTTAAAAAAAAATCAAATTTTTGTTTCAACCTTGTAAACGCTCTAGCGCCTAAACTGGCTGACGTAGCTGGACCCAATACACTGCACCAGTTAGATAGTTTAATGAGCTTTCAGAAAAGCCCTCAACCTCTTCTCTATCACCACCAGGGGCGTGGCAATAGTGTTCACAATGAAAAGTAGTTTAAAAAAAATCAAATTTTTGTTTCAACATTGTAAACGCTCTAGCGCCTAAACTGGCTGACGTAGCTGGACCCAATACACTGCACCAGTTAGATAGTTTAACGAGCTTTCAGAAAAGCCCTCAACCACTTCTCTATCACCACCAGGGGCGTGGCAATAGTGTTCACAATGAAAAGTAGTTTAAAAAAAAATCAAATTTTTGTTTCAACATTGTAAACGCTCTAGCGCCTAAACTGGCTGACGTAGCTGGACCCAATACACTGCACCCGTTAGATAGTGTAATGAGCTTTCAGAAAAGCCTTCAACCTCTTCTCTATCACCACCAGGGGCGTGGCAATAGTGTTCACAATGAAAAGTAGTTTTAAAAAATTACATTTTTGTTTCACCTTGTAAAAGCTCTAGCGCCTAAATTGGCTGACGTAGCTGGACCCAATACACTGCACCAGTTAGATAGTTTAATGAGCTTTCAGAAAAGCCCTCAACCACTTCTCTATCACCACCAGGGGCGTGGCAATAGTGTTCACAATGAAAAGTAGTTTAAAAAAAATCAAATTTTTGTTTCAACATTGTAAACGCTCTAGCGCCTAAACTGGCTGACGTAGCTGGACCCAATACACTGCACCAGTTAGATAGTTTAATGAGCTTTCAGAAAAGCCCTCAACCACTTCTCTATCACCACCAGGGGCGTGGCAATAGTGTTCACAATGAAAAGTAGTTTAAAAAAAATCAAATTTTTGTTTCAACCTTGTAAACGCTCTAGCGCCTAAACTGGCTGACGTAGCTGGACCCAATACACTGCACCAGTTAGATAGTTTAATGAGCTTTCAGAAAAGCCCTCAACCACTTCTCTATCACCACAAGGGGCGTGGCAATAGTGTTCACAATGAAAAGTACTTTAAAAAAAACCTCAACCTTGTAAACGCTCTAGCGCCTAAACTGGCTGACGTAGCTGGACCCAATACACTGCACCAGTTAGATAGTTCAATGAGCTTTCAGAAAAGCCCTCAACCTCTTCTCTATCACCACCAGGGGCGTGGCAATAGTGTTCACAATGAAAAGTAGTTTAAAAAAAATCAAATTTTTGTTTCAACATTGTAAACGCTCTAGCGCCTAAACTGGCTGACGTAGCTGGACCCAATACACTGCACCAGTTAGATAGTGTAATGAGCTTTCAGAAAAGCCCTCAACCTCTTCTCTATCACCACCAGGGGCGTGGCAATAGTGTTCACAATGAAAAGTAGTTAAAAAAAATCAAATTTTTGTTTCAACCTTGTAAACGCTCTAGCGCCTAAACTGGCTGACGTAGCTGGACCCAATACACTGCACCAGTTAGATAGTTTAACGAGCTTTCAGAAAAGCCCTCAACCACTTCTCTATCACCACCAGGGGCGTGGCAATAGTGTTCACAATGAAAAGTAGTTTAAAAAAAAATTACATTTTTGTTTCACCTTGTAAACGCTCTAGCGCCTAAACTGGCTGACGTAGCTGGACCCAATACACTGCACCAGTTAGATAGTTTAATGAGCTTTCAGAAAAGCCCTCAACCACTTCTCTATCACCACCAGGGGCGTGGCAATAGTGTTCACAATGAAAAGTAGTTTAAAAAAAATCAAATTTTTGTTTCAACATTGTAAACGCTCTAGCGCCTAAACTGGCTGACGTAGCTGGACCCAATACACTGCACCAGTTAGATAGTTTAATGAGCTTTCAGAAAAGCCCTCAACCTCTTCTCTATCACCACCAGGGGCGTGGCAATAGTGTTCACAATGAAAAGTAGTTTAAAAAAAAAATCAAATTTTTGTTTCAACATTGTAAACGCTCTAGCGCCTAAACTGGCTGACGTAGCTGGACCCAATACACTGCACCAGTTAGATAGTTTAACGAGCTTTCAGAAAAGCCCTCAACCACTTCTCTATCACCACCAGGGGCGTGGCAATAGTGTTCACAATGAAAAGTAGTTTAAAAAAAATCAAATTTTTGTTTCAACATTGTAAACGCTCTAGCGCCTAAACTGGCTGACGTAGCTGGACCCAATACACTGCACCAGTTAGATAGTTTAATGAGCTTTCAGAAAAGCCCTCAACCACTTCTCTATCACCACCAGGGGCGTGGCAATAGTGTTCACAATGAAAAGTAGTTTTAAAAAAAATCAAATTTTTGTTTCAACCTTGTAAACGCTCTAGCGCCTAAACTGGCTGACGTAGCTGGACCCAATACACTGCACCAGTTAGATAGTTTAATGAGCTTTCAGAAAAGCCCTCAACCACTTCTCTATCACCACCAGGGGCGTGGCAATAGTGTTCACAATGAAAAGTAGTTTAAAAAAAAATCAAGTTTTTGTGTCAACCTTGTAAACGCTCTAGCGCCTAAACTGGCTGACGTAGCTGGACCCAATACACTGCACCAGTTAGATAGTGTAATGAGCTTTCAGAAAAGCCCTCAACCACTTCTCTATCACCACCAGGGGCGTGGCAATAGTGTTCACAATGAAAAGTAGTTTAAAAAAAATCAAATTTTTGTTTCAACATTGTAAACGCTCTAGCGCCTAAACTGGCTGACGTAGCTGGACCCAATACACTGCACCAGTTAGATAGTTTAACGAGCTTTCAGAAAAGCCCTCAACCTCTTCTCTATCACCACCAGGGGCGGGGCAATGGTGTTCACAATGAAAAGTAATTTTAAAAATTACATTTTTGTTTCACCTTGTAAACGCTCTAGCGCCTAAACTGGCTGACGTAGCTGGACCCAATACACTGCACCAGTTAGATAGTTTAATGAGCTTTCAGAAAAGCCCTCAACCACTTCTCTATCACCACCAGGGGCGTGGCAATAGTGTTCACAATGAAAAGTAGTTTAAAAAAAAATCAAGTTTTTGTGTCAACCTTGTAAACGCTCTAGCGCCTAAACTGGCTGACGTAGCTGGACCCAATACACTGCACCAGTTAGATAGTTTAATGAGCTTTCAGAAAAGCCCTCAACCTCTTCTCTATCACCACCAGGGGCGTGGCAATAGTGTTCACAATGAAAAGTAGTTTAAAAAAATCAAATTTTTGTTTCAACCTTGTAAACGCTCTAGCGCCTAAACTGGCTGACGTAGCTGGACCCAATACACTGCACCAGTTAGATAGTTTAATGAGCTTTCAGAAAAGCCCTCAACCTCTTCTCTATCACCACCAGGGGCGTGGCAATAGTGTTCACAATGAAAAGTAGTTTAAAAAAAATCAAATTTTTGTTTCAACATTGTAAACGCTCTAGCGCCTAAACTGGCTGACGTAGCTGGACCCAATACACTGCACCAGTTAGATAGTTTAATGAGCTTTCAGAAAAGCCCTCAACCACTTCTCTATCACCACCAGGGGCGTGGCAATAGTGTTCACAATGAAAAGTAGTTTAAAAAAAAAAAACATTTTTGTTAAACCTTGTAAACGCTCTAGCGCCTAAACTGGCTGACGTAGCTGGACCCAATACACTGCACCAGTTAGATAGTTCAATGAGCTTTCAGAAAAGCCCTCAACCTCTTCTCTATCACCACCAGGGGCGTGGCAATAGTGTTCACAATGAAAAGTAGTTTAAAAAAAATCAAGTTTTTGTGTCAACCTTGTAAACGCTCTAGCGCCTAAACTGGCTGACGTAGCTGGACCCAATACACTGCACCAGTTAGATAGTTTAACGAGCTTTCAGAAAAGCCCTCAACCACTTCTCTATCACCACCAGGGGCGTGGCAATAGTGTTCACAATGAAAAGTAATTTAAAAAAAATCAAGTTTTTGTTTCAACCTTGTAAACGCTCGAGCGCCTAAACTGGCTAACGTAGGTGGACCCAATACATTGTACCAGTTAGATAGTTCAATGAGCTTTCAGAAAAGCCCTCAACCACTTCTCTATCACCACCAGGGGCGTGGCAATAGTGTTCACAATGAAAAGTAGTTTAAAGAAAATCAAGTTTTTGTGTCAACCTTGTAAACGCTCTAGCGCCTAAACTGGCTGACGTAGCTGGACCCAATACACTACGCCATATAGATAGTGTAATGAGCTTTCAGAAAAGCCCTCAACCACTTCTCTATCACCACAAGGGGCGTGGCAATAGTGTTCACAATGAAAAGTAGTTTAAAAAAAATCAAATTTTTGTTTCAACATTGTAAACGCTCTAGCGCCTAAACTGGCTGACGTAGCTGGACCCAATACACTGCACCAGTTAGATAGTTTAACGAGCTTTCAGAAAAGCCCTCAACCACTTCTCTATCACCACCAGGGGCGTGGCAATAGTGTTCACAATGAAAAGTAGTTTTAAAAAAAATTACATTTTTGTTTCACCTTGTAAACGCTCTAGCGCCTAAACTGGCTGACGTAGCTGGACCCAATACACTGCACCAGTTAGATAGTTTAACGAGCTTTCAGAAAAGCCCTCAACCACTTCTCTATCACCACCAGGGGCGTGGCAATAGTGTTCACAATGAAAAGTAGTTTAAAAAAAAATCAAGTTTTTGTTTCAACCTTGTAAACGCTCTAGCGCCTAAACTGGCTGACGTAGCTGGACCCAATACACTGCACCAGTTAGATAGTTTAATGAGCTTTCAGAAAAGCCCTCAACCACTTCTCTATCACCACCAGGGGCGTGGCAATAGTGTTCACAATGAAAAGTAGTTTAAAAAAAATCAAATTTTTGTTTCAACATTGTAAACGCTCTAGCGCCTAAACTGGCTGACGTAGCTGGACCCAATACACTGCACCAGTTAGATAGTTTAATGAGCTTTCAGAAAAGCCCTCAACCTCTTCTCTATCACCACCAGGGGCGTGGCAATAGTGTTCACAATGAAAAGTAGTTTAAAAAAAATCAAGTTTTGCGTCAACCTTGTAAACGCTCTAGCGCCTAAATTGGCTGATGTAGCTGGACCCAATACACTGCACCAGTTAGATAGTGTAATGAGCTTTCAGAAAAGCCCTCAACCACTTCTCTATCACCACCAGGGGCGTGGCAATAGTGTTCACAATGAAAAGTAGTTTAAAAAAAATTACATTTTTGTTTCACCTTGTAAACGCTCTAGCGCCTAAACTGGCTGACGTAGCTGGACCCAATACACTGCACCAGTTAGATAGTTTAACGAGCTTTCAGAAAAGCCCTCAACCACTTCTCTATCACCACCAGGGGCGTGGCAATAGTGTTCACAATGAAAAGTAGTTTAAAAAAAATCAAGTTTTTGTGTCAACCTTGTAAACGCTCTAGCGCCTAAACTGGCTGACGTAGCTGGACCCAATACACTGCACCAGTTAGATAGTTTAATGAGCTTTCAGAAAAGCCCTCAACCACTTCTCTATCACCACCAGGGGCGTGGCAATAGTGTTCACAATGAAAAGTAGTTTTAAAAAAATCAAATTTTTGTCTCAACCTGTTAAACGCTCTAGCGCCTAAAATGGCTGACATAGGTGGACCCAATACATTGCACCAGTTAGACCGTTTAACGAGCTTTCCGAAAAGCCCTCAACCACTTTGTTTAAATGAGTTAAGTCTCCCCCACTCTATCCGGGAAAAGTTAGCGCACCCTAGCACAACTCACCTCACCTAATAGGAACACCAAACTTAACACCTGCAAATAACATGTACGAATACACCACACCTGGGGACAAATTGGATTTCACCACAGCAAATAGCCACTATCTAATACCTAACAAAAGGATTTGATCATCGCTTTTTTCACGCATTCGTTTCGTACTTTCGAATAGAGACGTTGACCGCACAATTCCTACGCGCTGACTTTTTCCGCATTTCAACATTTGTATATGCATATACGAGTATGTACACATTCGCTAGCATACGAGTCCGCGTCAACTTGATCGCCAACACCGGCAACTAACTCTCGGAATTGGAATCTCGCCGCCCCTCCTATGGATTATATTTACAAACCTCATAAAATATTATATTAGTGATGAATGTAAATAAAATTGTTGAGAAAACAAAGTGTATATAAAGACAAAACGGATGTTTCAATTTTAATTAACGTAGTGGTAACTGCACCCCACTATATTGAGTGTACATTTAAACATGGTCCTTCGAGCCTTAACGAAAGGCACCTTTGGTTTTTAACAGAAAAATTAAAAACAATAATAAGCAATTTTTGTGGGAAAACGACCAAACGAAGTGCAGCAATAATAAAAGTGAAATATAAACATACAAAAGTGTCGTGGAGAAAAACAAAAAACAAAGTGCAGTGACTCAAACAGAACAAAAAAAAAATAAAATAAAATAAAATAGACAAAACAAATTAAGTTTATGTAACACAAGGAACAAAAAGAAGTGGAGTGCAGTACTCTGAAAATATATAATAGGCGAACTAGCTAATACACAAACAAATCACAAGGAAAATCAAAATAGTAACAGTTCCAACAAAAAAGACAAAAAACAACAGAGAAAATATCGGGCGCGAAACCTAAAAGCAAAACAACGCAGAAAACGGGCGCGAAACCACCAACCAAAAACAATATACATACATACATAAATACAATAAAACTATTCGGGCGCGAACAAAAAACACAAAATACATACAACAAAACAAAAGCACAAAGAGGTGGGCAGGTGGAGAACAGGAATTGGAACAAGGCGAACAGGCAAATCAGCTGGAAACAGTTCGGAGAGGAGCATATACATACAAACATACATACATATATACAACTACAAAGCCCTTGATGTAACCAAGTGAGCGTATTATGTCCATTATTTATTTCATTTATGCACGCATGTCTATGCCTAAAATTACAGCCGTATTTAATGTTATACATATCTATAATTAAAATCCGACTCAACGGCTATTAATATTTTTTCAAAAATAAAAATATTAACTTTTTGTTCTCAAAACGCACAAAATTATCAAAAAAAAAATCGAATATTTGCTTTATAAAGCCTTAAACACGACTGCATACCACAAGTAAGCAGAGACAAAAATAAGCGAAAATATAGATAAAGACCTAAACGGAAAAGTAAACTAAACCCACAAAATTCATTTATTTAAACGAATATAAAAAAAGCAGTTACAAAAAATATACATAAGTTGTGAACACAACCAAAAAAAAAGATATAAATTTGAATACTTACATACAAGCATACGGCAAATAATCTGCCTGTGACACTAAATAAAGTCTCAAAATATTACATATTAACACATATATATGTACATAAGTATAAACAGATTTACATTTTTCAATTCCGTCTCCGCGCTCTCTTCTTAGAGCGAACATAAATATATAAATATATTTGTACATATAATCACACGGCAAAATCTGCCTGTGACGCAAAACGAAATCTCCAAAAAAAAACCAAAAGTTCAAAGTCCACCTTTG
Source organism: Bactrocera dorsalis (assembly GCF_023373825.1). Lineage (NCBI taxonomy): Eukaryota > Metazoa > Arthropoda > Insecta > Diptera > Tephritidae > Bactrocera > Bactrocera dorsalis. The sequence continues at coordinate 19,289 of NW_026038405.1, forward strand.
CAATTATCCAGCAATACCTCTTGTTCTTTGGCAAACAAAAACAAGTAGGATTGTGGACAAAACGCTAATTGATCTCTCTAACGAGCTCTCAATTGCTTAAGAACAGAAGCATAATTATAAGCACAAACAATTCGTGCATACTTATGTACAAAGCATATTGATCTCTACGACGAGCTCTCAATTGCACAAAAACAAGTACATACAAGCCAATTATTAGGGTGTACCTAAAAATAAATAATTCGGACATCAAACATTTAAATTAATAAAAAGCGCGGTTTTGAATACCAATTAACAATTCAAATATATTTTCGAACTAAAATATAACTAAATAATATTATTTTGCAAAAATGGTTCATAACGACACAAATCAAAATACACCTGCAGGAGCTACACGCTCAAAACAGGTTGTTAAATTCATTTCACAAAGTGACAGTTTATTAAGATACTGCACTAGATTTGCCTCTTTGCCGATTAATGAAAACTCTGAATCGTTATTAGAAATCAAAATTCAAAATCTTGAAAACTTTTGGACTCGGCTCCAAGTGGCTCATGACGCCATTCTAGATTCTAACGATTCAGATACACATAATTTTAAATCATCGGCTTACGATATTTACGAAAACTGCTTGGACCAATATGAAGAAACGAAAGCTATGATCTCCGATCAATTAAAGCTCATTAAAGCAATCGCACCTACTCCCCACAGTAGAGTAGAGCTGCCACAAGAATACAGTCAGAAGGCAAGTTCAGGCATCCAACTCGAGTTGCCCGCTTGTGACACAGAAACTTTTTACGGAGGTTATGAAGAATGGCCGTCCTTCCGGGACATGTTCATGGCCGTGTACATAAACCATCCTCAACTGTCACAAGCGCAAAAATTGTATCACCTCAGATACAAAACAAAAGGTCAAGCAGGCGAAATAGTTAAACAGTTCGCATTAAATGACGACAATTTCAATTTGGCTTGGGAAGCTCTAAAAGCTAGATTTGAAAATGAAAGAATACTGGTCGATAAACAAGTAACGACACTACTAAACTTGCCTAAAATCAAGAAAGGAACAAGTGAAGAATTTGTAACACTACAATCCACTGTTTCTAATTGTTTGTCGATTCTATCGACATTAAATATTCCCACAGACAGCTGGGACCCAATTCTGGTAAACATTTGCACCGACGCATTACCAGAAAAGTCGTTACTTCTATGGGAGCAATCGCTCTCATCACGAAAAAAGTGCCCAACGTGGCAACAAATGAAAGATTTTCTCACCACCCAATATGAAATTGCGGAAAGGTTAGAAGAAAAAATAATCAAAACTAAGAACATTAAACACGACCAAAATGGAAGCTTACAAAGACACCAAGATAGAAGCAAAAATAAAACAAACATAAAATTTAACAAAATACAATCTTACACAACCGAACAAATAATAAATACGTCATGCGAACTATGCACAAGAGGGCACAAGCTAAAATCTTGCGAAAAGTTTAAAAAACTTAATATAAACGAAAGGAACAACTTTGTCAGATCAAAAAGACTCTGTACAAACTGCTTGTCCAATACACATAATCTTAAAAATTGCAAAAGCAAATTTAACTGCTTATATTGTCATAAAAGACATCATACAATGCTTCATTATAGCAGATATCCGATCTCTCCCCAAAGTAGCGCTTTCTCCAAAAAAGCCACGGGTTTAGTTTCAACCGCAACTCCCGAAACACGAAATACTAAAAATTGCCAAGAGACACCATATTTCTCAAAGGCACAAAAAGTTCAAACGCTGCACAGCGAAACACAAAGTGGACTAGTTACCGAACTAGTCACAACCATACCAACTCAAGTTGAGTACAATACAAATAAACACCTTAATTCACAATTAAGGAAATTTCAATCTATAGAAGATCAGTATTGTGAGGACTTTTCTAAAGCCACAACTACTCGATCATATAATGGCCGGTACGTCGTACGACTACCACTAGAGCCACAATTTTCCAATACCTCACATATTGGAAGAAAAAACAAAGTAAGATTTCGTGCTAACAATATTAAAAACTCAAATATATGGTACTTTTCGGCCCCGCAGGATGGCTTACGCCAATAATGAAAAAAAAAAACAATTCTGAACAAATCCTAGAGCGAAGGCAGGCTACTAAACACCAAATTAGTGCAGCACTAAAGCATCAAATATATCACAGTTGTCCCGAAAAGTCGAAAAATTGACATTTTCATAAATTTTCAAAAATAAATACTTGAGGGATCACCGTACTCCCAATGCGATACATTGACGCACCAACTCTTACAAAAGCTAAGGTCGCTCTTATCGCAACTATCCAACCGCTCCTCCTATGGGTGGGTTAGGGGAATCAGCTGTATAAAGCTTCAAATTAACTATGAACAATTGCGTACAATATTAACAAGAATCGAAGCCGATTTCAATTAACGGCCATTCACTGTACGCTCGCAAGATTCCTCACATATAACAGTTCTAACCCCAAGGTATGTTTTCAAAGGCGCACCCATTCAGGCCAAACCTGAGCCAGGCATGGAGTTGCGGTCCTTAAAAAGCCAATAAAAACAAAGAAACAAAAAAAAAATGCAACAATCGCCAAAACTATACAAAATGCAAATACTAAACAGCCAGCCTGACAAACCGATGTTAAAGAAATTTTAAATAAAACCATAAATAATAATTCTATCAAATATGTTTAAAACCAACGCCGTATTTAGCATTTACAGGTATTCTGCGCCCTCGAGTACTCTACCAGAAGTACTCCGAAATACATGCGATCGCATATATGGTACATTCGTGTAATACTAGGCAAAACATTTGCCTAGGGGGCCCAGTATGTTTAAATGAGTTAAGTCTCCCCCACTCTATCCGGGAAAAGTTAGCGCACCCTAGCACAACTCACCTCACCTAATAGGAACACCAAACTTAACACCTGCAAATAACATGTACCAATACACCACACCTGGGGACAAATTGGATTTCACCACAGCAAATAGCCACTATCTAATACCTAACAAAAGGATTTGATCATCGCTTTTTTCACGCATTCGTTTCGTACTTTCGAATAGAGACGTTGACCGCACAATTCCTACGCGCTGACTTTTTCCGCATTTCAACATTTGTATATGCATATACGAGTATGTACACATTCGCTAGCATACGAATCCGCGTCAACTTGATCGCCAACACCGGCAACTATCTCTCGGAATTGGAATCTCGCCGCCCCTCCTGTGGATTATATTTACAAACCTGATAAAATATTATATTAGTGATGAATGTAAAATAAAATTGTTTGAGAAAACAAAGTGTATATAAAGACAAAACGGATGTTTTCAATTTTAATTAACGTAGTGGTAACTGCACCCCACTATATTGAGTGTACATTTAAACATGGTATAAAAAAATAACCACTACATGATTTCCTATAGATGGGATTGCACGATTCGTATTCAGTCACTAAAAAAGGCTGCAGCAATGTTAAACAAACCAGTTAGCGAATGGACTGCGCCCCGAGCATTAAATATAATCGGTTTGGAATCAGCAATTAGGATAAAAAAAACGGTTTTATCGACGAAAAATACTAAAGCTGGTCTACATTTCTGCAAATAACACAAAAAGTGGAGCATAGAGGACTGGAAACGTGTGATTTGGTCGGAAGAAGTGAAGATTAACCGATTTCAGTCTGATGTGATAAGCTATTACTGGCGCCGTCCCAAAGAAAGGCATCAAGAAAAGCAAACCGTGAAACATGGAGAAGGCAATTTGATGATATGGGGTTGATTTATATGATGGCATATTGGTCCTCTTTTCAAAAAATCTGGAATAATGAAGAAAGAATACTACTTGATCATTTTTCTGACCAATTTGCCAGATTTTGTCGATTTGAGCGCCTACCCTGAAGACGAAGTGATCTTCCAACAGAATCCAAAATACACCACCAAAGTAGTTAAGAAACCGTTATCCCCTGACCATTTTCAGCTAATGAAGTGGCCTGCACAATGCCCTGATCTCAATTGAGAATTTGTGGGAGATAATGAAAACATGGCTAAGAAAGTATCAAATGACTCCTGGTGAAAATGGACGAGCTATGGCATCGTGTATCAAAATCTTGTTCAAAGCATTCCGAAACGTATTAAAAGGTCGATTTAGCTTTGACCGTCTGTCTGAACACGTTTTTTTCTCTAAGAAAACTTTAGTATTTGTGTGCCACTTTTTCTTATTTTTTTTTAAGTTTTAATCCTGATCATAATATTGTCTTTCTCTCTCTTTCTCTCTCCCTGGGCGCTCTGCATTACACTAAATCATTTTCCTGCATAAAAGTCACTATGTTTAAATAGAGCACTTTTCTTTGAAAAAAATTATTAATTCTTGGAAATATATGTACTTGTATTCTGCTTCGAATTTCTTTTAAAAATTTCGACTTTAATATTCCTTGAAGACGACATAGTATGCTCACAGAAAATTCGTTTTTGACGCCAGTGAGGCTAAACATCTTTTCATTTTGCAATATATGTGAAAATCTTTGAAGAGGATATACAAAACCATTGAAAGAAAAATAATTACAGCCAGCTAGAGTGAAGAGGAAACCAATTCACGAAAGCTGCGCGAAAGCTGCGATGTTTAGTATATAAAAAATATATATGAAAATGGAAAGAGCAAGCGAAATTTATAAAAAAAAAAGTAATACGCGAGAGACACTAACATATTTCAACGTGGAAGATTTAGCGCACGCGGAGGTGTTGCAATCAATTTATATCAAAAACACGCTAAGCAACGAAAGCGTGTAAACCGAATAACGGTAAAAAACGGTAGCATACGATGCGCAAGTATTGATCGAAATGCAGTGTTTGGCGCAGACACCCACAAGCGCTCCAGCCAAACGCGGAGACACGCGCAAAAAAAAAGCGCTCGAAAAATTCGTGGCATGCGG
>NW_026038406.1:0-23633 GCF_023373825.1 Bactrocera dorsalis
TTGTTCTAATTTTTTCGCCCTAGTGGTAATTTATAGGCCTAGCCAATATGATGGATTCATGCCAAAATATCTTGGAGAGTGAAACGGCCCATATGAAATGCCAAAAATATAAATATGAATAAATTCAAAAAAAATAAAACGCTATGCGCTCACTAAAAATCGCACATTCATTTTAAAATTTAGTCATCTAATAAAAATTCATGAGTTACTAGTTGAATCATCTCAAACGCCAACCAGCAATCACACCGTCACCGCTAACAAACTGTTCCCACTTCAGCAGCTGCATGAGGGCGGTCGTTTAGCAGCGACGTCAACCCTCCATAATACGTGGTCGAATGGAAATCGAAAGAAAAAATAACAAATAACATTTAACAACGCTACTGGGTACGTATATATGTAAATATGTATGTAAGTAAGTCAGCAAGCCAAGTGAAGCAGCCGTTCCACACAACAAACGACCAGCTGCAAAGTAAACTGTACTTGACGCAAAGTGAATTAATAACGTCAGCGCTGTCTGCGACCAACAACTGCTGTAAGTGGTGCGGTACGTCCGCCGCTATAACATCTAACGTCGGAAATGCCGAAGTGAACAGACGTAAACGTAAGCATACCGAACGCTGTACAATAAGTCATTTCAAAAGCCGTTTGCTCAATATGCAGCTGTCGACTGCGGCTATTTATTTTTTATTTCAGTTTTCCGAAATTTGTTGCAGTGTATTTGTAGACCACAAATGGCAGAGAGAGAGAGAGAGAGAAAGCGAGCAAGAACAATAAGTGAGCAACGTATCGGTTGCATCTTTTTCTCATGGGAGCAACAGACATGTGTTCGAAAAAATATAATCGCTTTTAGTACAGCAGCGTGGGTACGCGCAACGAGCAATGGCGGCGAAATGTCCGACATACTTATACAAAAATACAATACAAATGAATTCGCTTCATTTCGATAGCGCTAACGATGAACGGGGAAAGGCGGCCGGCACATTTCAGATGCTCACACGGATGCTAGTGAATTAGTGAATTGCTGCGCATTCTTGTTGACTACAAAGTCACTGCGCTCTCACAGTGAGTACATAGTACGAGTTGGACTATCTGTCAGATACATATGCATATGTAAATATGTAGAAAAAGGCAATAATAACAATAATGAAAGGTAGAATAACCCACAAAAAGAGAAAGAACGACTAAGGAAAACAACAAATGATGAGTACAATGAACGCAAATTGTCGCAAGGTAGCCGGACGGACGTAGACACAAAAGGGGGGCGACAAATGTGTAATACGCTAGCCGTACCATGAATGAGCAGAATGGCTATAGTGCGCCCGCCTTGTGCGCCGGTTCACATAATCGATGTTTTTCGAACGTGCGTATGCATATGGAAGTGTGATAATTTTTGTATGTTTAGTAAAGCATAGCACAAAATGGCACAATTACAAAACACAATTGGAAAGCGTACAAGCGCACATGCATACATAGACAAAAGCACTTTACATGAAGCAGCTTTCAAACGTCATTTCCATTGTTCGTCGGCTCTGGGGGAAAAACTTGTATAGGTTAATGATAGTCAGGAAAAAATAAGTTGATCACGATGGTTTCCAACTGTACAAATGCTTTTCAAAAACGATGTTTGCTAATGTAATAAACTCAGTATTTATTACTAGAGATCTACTACAATGTTGGGAATAGAAAAGTTGTGCGAGTAAGGTGGGGGAAAAAAGAGCGCGAGCAAATACACGAGAGCAACAACACAATCATTTTAGAGAGCAATAGGAATTTTATTCTTCATAGCACATTTTGGCGGTACGCAATCGTTTGCTTTCAGTTTTTTAATTATTTGGCAACATGTTTTTTTTAGTACACATTTCTATGGAAATTTAGAGAGTACGAAAATATGACCTTGAAAGAGCGTAAACCTGTTTCATCAATGAATTGATGAAGTTGTTAAAAGTCAGAAGCTAGTTTCCAAATTTTGAGTATATAAAAAATAATGCTGTCACCGGTTAAAAATGGTCTCAATTTATAGAATTATTTATTGAGATTGAAAAATTAGTATTGCTAGCGACAATTACCTCCCAATTTAAATATTTATTGATTATTGATTGACGTCATAGATAGGAAAAAAAAGCTAACATAAAAATTTATGATTTTCAAAAGTATTTAGTGATTATCTCGATGCGATCCAACCGTAGTTAAAGCAAATAATATATTTAGAAAAAAATGTAGACAAACATTGTAATTTAAAAGCAATTACCATTTCTAGTATTCATTCCCGCCTACAAATTCAAGCATTTACTAATAATTTTATATGTATGCTCCGTACTATTTCAACCAATTTCAGTTGAGTTGATTGCCTGTCGTTAATGATTCATTAGTCGATTTCGATCATGCTGTAGTCACATTTTTTATGTCTTCGCCAGCAGCAAAGCAGCATGTGGGAAATACTAGTACATATTTTTGCAATTGTAAGAAATTCTGGTATTGGAAATACACACGTAATGCAAAGGAAAAGCTGCAAAAGCTTACCAGGCAGCAATCAAAAGGTTCACAAAGCGTTAATAACAACCTAACCCACAAACAGCAGTCGCGCTCAACAATATTAAGTTGGAAGAAAAATAAAGAAATAAAAAGAAAAAAACCGGCGTGCCATATAATCAAAGGAGAGCTGTCACTTATCACCGCCAGCGACAAAACAAATACATAAACAAGTGTGCGAAAGAGATAACTGCATTAATGTACAGAGTGGCTAAGTACACAAATATGGCTGGTATATAACAGGTTTGTTTTTATTTTGCATGGAATGCCATTTATGTATCTTCTTGTGCGCTTTTGTTTGTATCTTCAGCATTTTTTCGTGTTGCTATCTCTACCCACCGCGTGCTCGGGCAGCTTAAGCATATACTCCGTTTTTCGCTTTTTCACATACAAACAGATACTTTGTATATACATATGTATGTACATTAATGAAGTAAACAAGTGTATCTATGAAATAAATGCGAAGCACAAGCACGAGAGCGTGGCAGAGAATAAAAATACTTGCTATGCGTACTCAGTAAATGATGAAAGGCATTACAGGTAAGTAGAAAAACACTAAAAAAAAATAAGATTAGAGCGCTAACTAATAGGCTTATCAAGTATATAAATCGAAAAGAAAGAAACATGTGAGAGATGTCATGAAAAGGTTGTTGTGGTCGTTGTGGAGTAATTATCTCAAATTTATATTGATTTTGTTTCCAGTATTTTGCGGTTATAAAAATTAATACGAAACTGATTGCATAAAAGCACTGCTCTTCAAAATAATCTAAATGTTTCTTTTTAAATACATACAACAACAAAAATAGAGGTTTTAAAAAAATTAAGGCGAACATGCTAATCAAATATTAAATAACAATAAATTGTCAACTGTGAAAATAGAATATTTGTGCGTGTTGTATGTGTAGGAAAGCAACATAATCGGTCATAACACCGCGCACCCGTTACGCCGGCCGGCAAACCTGAACACAAACACATTTCTGCTGCTTAAAGGTAGCTACAATAATGACACAATGCTTGTTTGTTTAGCTCAGGGGTTGTGGTGAAGGTACAGAAACGTCGAAAAAAACTAATACAAGCCGTTACTTTTAAATGCAGCAACTTTCTTTGAAATCTAGCTGCATTGTAGTAAAGAAAGTCAAAAAAAGTAAAGAGAGTAAGCAAAGACATTTACTGTGCTCAATTATGAAAGCTGCGTGCATGCGCCTTTCGGTCGTTAACATCGTGATCATTAAAAACGGAAGTGCTTATAGACTCTAAGCTAAAAAATGTGGATCTACAAGAAGGTTTTAAAAGATTCTTACTTAGAAAAATAAACTAATCAATTGATTTATGTAGTTAGCGCTCATCAAAAGTAGGTTTATTTAACTACTCAAATCCCAGTGAAGAATTTCGCACGCAAGCTTCCATCGTATATGACTCTCATACGCGCGTAAGCCCGTGTCTACCAACAAGCACTGTAATAAAAGGATATCCATAGCATATTAATTAATATAATATCTTCATTAAGCTACCAGCGCTCGACTGCCTACTACTATATCCCGTTATGTACACCACCAACACAATGTAGAAGCAAGATAAAACAATTTCGAGCAACAAGCCGCAGAAAGGAGTCGAAAGTAGGAGCAAAGGGTCACACAAGTGCTGCAATTGCGCGCCTGAGTATATGAGGACTATAGTAGGTGTAGAGTCGGAGAAATTATTGATTTTTACTAGCACGCCTCCACAATATAAACTTAGTGTGGATGTGCTATTATCGCCATTTGCTTATCAAAAATACTTTTATGTGGTAAATAAACCTTAGCTAAGTTTATATTTAGGATTTTTGTGGTTAAGCAATAATAAATAATCAATGATTCATTTTAACAACAAGGCTGTATGCCAAATAAATGTTTTATGTATTAAACTTAACTGTTGCCTTCGAAAAAAAATCGAGGGTGTTCAAATACCACCCAAACGACCATCATTCGACCGCTAAAACTGTAGCACATACAAATCGTCCTGCAGTTTGTCCCAAAAAAAAAACAAAAAAAGGATGGAAAAAGGCGCAACAACAAAGGTCAAAAAGTATATGTGCGTTGGAAGGAGTCATTGCGTAAATATACAAAACATGCTTTTGACAAGCGCTGAGAGCCTACACATGTAACGACATTACGAGAGAATGTACATATAGGAGTCGGTTGCTTTGGAGAGCATAAAATAAACATGTGAGCAGCAGTGAAATACTGATGTCAGATAAAATGCGCGCGCTTGAATTCACATGCACACACACACGGTCGTGTATATGGAAATATGTAGCTCCAGGATTACATGCAATTTCCTGCCTCTGTCTGTTTTTAGCTATTGTAATACCAATTTGCAAAGGCAACATCATGTAAGAGCGCCAATATACGCTGCTACTCCTGCACACGTTCGCGTTTCTTTCTAGAAATTTCTAACGAATTTTTTCATTGAATTATCTATTACATACTGTGTGAAATATTTATGTTTTATCAAACGTGTGGGAAATTATCACGCGAATTGCGGTACATACAAGTATGTGTATAGTCAATCGAGTATGTGTGGTGGAAATGTTTTGCATGTTCTCGCCTTTTATTGCATACTACATCAGCCGCAAAGTCAAACACATGCGAGAAATATGAAAACGCTTACAGCATGAATCAGCCAATTAAAGCATTAAGGTGTGGAAATTAAGAGAAATAAAGCGCAAAGTCTTAATTTAATGCCTGTATATGTATAAATAATGTAACAAATATTATATACAATGTGCTACAGAAAAATCGCAATACCTTTGAAATTATTATAAAAACGAATTTTATATTTATAAATAAAGAAAATGTGCGCCCGCACAGTAAAACGCCTATTAATACGAAAAATTTATGTATAACTCAAAGGCGTCCATGCGCTACACTGACTGTCTGACTGTACTGTGAAATCATGCAATTTGCTTGAGTTTCTCAACAATTCTAGGGCAAAAATACTTATTGAAATGCTTTTCGATAACGTTTTGTTTATGTTGCAATTGCTCCATAAACGGAGCACGACCAAATGAACGGGCGCGAAAATATTAATGGTGCTACTGTCAAATGGCTTGTCAAAATCTCTTATCCTCTCTGCAACTTTGGACACCTTTTCCCCCTCGCTTTGGCGTTATCTACACAACATTTTGACTTCTCTGTATACATGTAGATATGTATGCGTGTATGGGGAGAATACATACTTGTCGGCACACTTGACGCTGCACAAGCATACACAAAAAGTTAGCCTAGTTTACGTAGAGTTAAAGCAGCGCACAAATTTAGCACTAATTAATTTTTTACTTGGCGTAGTTGAACAGAAGGCTAACAAGCGGTGGTCGCTTCAAAATATCTATGTATATCCTTACGCATCCTGATTGTGAACTAATTGTTTAAATAAAATATTAAAATGTATGAAAGTACTTACTTCGGCGGGCCGTTTTGTTCCTTTCACTTGTCCCTTGACGGGTGCGGCGGCATCGTTGGCTTCCTCATCGTCACCTTTTGTCGCTGTACCATTGTCGGCGGCCGCTACTGTTTCATCGACGGCAGGCTTTTTGAGATCTTCCTTCACGGCTGCTGCCGCATCGACGGCATCGGCGGCAACTTTCTCAACAGCGACATCACCGTTATTTTGTTGTTCTGTGGCGGCTGACATTTTCTTTGATTTGTTCTGTATAGTTTGTGTTTTTAAATATAATTAATATATTTTATATTATTTTGTTGTAACTTATATAACTGCGTTCGCGGTTATTTTTATGTATTTTTACAAATTTATTTTATTTGCTTTATTAAACACAAGACGCGTACAATTTGCTTTGACGATCCACTCGGTACGAAGCACACAGACACACTGTTCGAGACTGTCGTTTGCGGTGTGTATTTAACTTCTGAATGTTATTTCAGCGATACGTTCTGTGCTGAGCTGAGCTGTTCTGTTCGCGATACGTAGATACTTTATACGTAAATGTATCTGTATCTACAGTCGAACCACACAACCAACAACAACAAACAACAACGTATGTATCTGAATGTTCGTTGTACAGCCGAAGGCGTACGATGTGATAGAAAGAATGCGGTGCAACAGCAAGGACGAAGACAGTACGTACAAGTTAATGACGACGCTTGTCTTCTCTATCGCTCTAATGTAAAAGCAGGGCGAGTGTATGGAGCAAACACTAGCTAGCGTGCTATAGGTAGGCAGATGATAGATACTTTATTATTTTATTGTTTGCTTCGGAAATGTGCACGCTGTGTGGCGGCTGACGACTATACAATCAATCGGCAGGCTGACTGGCTGGCAGTTTTCAACAGAAAAAGCGCTTAGGTAGTTAGCTGTGGCTTTTAGCTGTTGTGCTGCTTGCTTGCTTGCTTGTATTATATTGCTTATATGTATTTTATTTATTGTAAGCGTTTTTCGTTTTCTAGGTATTTTCAACCACCGAGATGTGTACTCGTTGAGCGTCAGTTTGCGACTGAAAGCGTCTGCTCCACAGCAAAGCTGATGTGTTCCCCATTGATGGGTCCGCATAATGCGTGCCCCAATGCCAGCTAAAACTTTAACGAATTTTTACGCTAAAACCCTTATTCCAACCGATTTGAAAGTTATATCAATCGTTAGTGGAAAAAGTCAGCTAATTTTTGAAATTAATTAAAAAATTCTGCAAACAAACGTGCGCACGCTGGTGACGCGTTTAGAGGGTTTCTTGAGTAATTCCATACAAATGCTGCTTGGGTTTCGTGAGTACAGTCGCCGCATAGTTCAAAGTAGTGTCGTTTGGCGGTAAATTTGAAAATTGCTTCTATCGTTGCGCTAGCATTCCAAGGGTAACAAGAGTGTTTGGTGCGGTGGCGGGGATTATGTTGCTTTTGGTGTGCGTCCATACGCCTAGCTGACGGTAGGTGTACATATGTATGTATATACTGACGGTTGTAGATACATATTTAGGTACATGCATATGTCACAATTGGTTATTTCGCTGCTCGTACCGTCGGTGACACGAACGGTGTGTCGGCGGAACTGACACAGCGTCGAATAGTGGGCCGTTGTGGCCATGAGCCGGTATATGAATCAGTATGTGGACATACATACATATAGTATTTGTATGTAGCACTGCGGATTGGGTGGTGCGGTGTTTTGGGTTAGTAGAATGGCTTGCTGTTCTTTGGTATTGGTATCACTATTTGTTGTGTGCTCTACAAAAAGCACACAATTAATTCAAGCACGATATTTACAGCACTGTGTTGTTCGTTTGGCTACACGGCAGCTGTAGCGTTGTTGGGGAGTCGTTGTGATGGCACTTTTGTAGATATGAAGTTGTTTGCCAGATTTGGTGGCACATGTCAGTGGTTTGCAATACTGGGTCGCTTACAGTTTATTGGGCATTATTTAAGAGTCAGCAACGACAGAACAGACAAAAGTGTTCAAATATTTTGCAATTTATTTATGTATTTAATAAATTTAAATCTTAATTAATTTGACAGCTTTTTGAAATACGTATGTATGTACATATAATATCTGCAAAAACACCTGGAGCCACCCCAGTTTGGGAACCGCTGCTTAGAATGATGTAGAATGATATGACCTGCCACATTTAACTAAAACGACTTTACGTCGTTTATACACGTAAGTGAGTCGAATGCACTGCAAACGACTGTAGATACATATGAACATATTTATTCACAAGTAGATATGTTTGTTTGTATAATCATACATGTAAATATGTATATGAGCGCAAAAAATGTAGGAGAAGTGGTACATTCACTTGTACGCCTGCCAGAAAAGTCATTTAACTGTGATCCAATGTTAAAATATGTACTTTATGGATAATATATACAACGGTAAATATATTTTTATGTTCAGTTGTATTTAGTAGCGAATTCGCCAGGCGTCAAATAAGATTGCATATTGAAAATAAAATCGAAATTGAGTACAAAGAGATGGCATCAATCGAATTCAAGTGAGCATTAAGGTGAAATGACGAAATTCTCTACTTCGTCGTGAGGTTATTGCTTGCGAAAGGATATTGATGTTCATTAAGCAAAATAACACGTTACAGTAAAGTCTTTTTAAAATAAACGGAGGTCTAAAATTAAAATTTTTACAAATAAATAATAGAAAACAACAAGGGAAATGAATGAAAGGTCAAGTGACATGAATAGAATATGCTGTCAGCGAAGTGCTAAGAGAGGATAAGGGGTAAATAGATGAGCTATTACACCCGGCAAATCCGGTTGAGTAAACACAATCGCAAAGGAGGTTTATATGGACTGTAAATAAGTTTTTTAGGGAAGTTTACTGGCTTGATGACGCACACACTATAAATCTACGTAAAACAAGAAAAAATGTAAACTTTGCATCGAAGTTGTAATATTCTTCCCAAATACAAAAGTTTATTTGAAGAACTTGATTCCGATCGTTTAGTTTGTCTGGCAGCTTAAACATACATACAAGGTCTGTCGTAAAAGAAACAGGACTGTTAAAAAAAAACAACAAAAAACTAATATTTTTCAAAAGTTTCTTTTTTTCAAAGAAGTTTCCTTGTGCTTCGATACAGCGTTTAGCCCGGTCAATTAGCATTTCAAATGAGTGTTTAAGATCATTTTTCGGAATGCTCTTGAGAATATCGGTCGTCGCCTTTTGGATAGCTGAAATGCCCTGAAACCAGTGTCCTTTAATGGGTAAATGAAGTTTTCCAAATAGGTAAAAATCGCAGGGTTCCAGATCAGGTGAGGTGAGTAGGGTAAGTGATTGATGGTTAATATGGAGTTTTTTGTCAAAAAATCAGTGACAAGCGGCGACCGATGACACGGCGCATTATCGTGCAACAGGCGCAAGGACCCTGCCTCACGGTATTGTGGTCGAGCACGACGAATGCGTGACAAAAGACGCTTCATAACACCAAGGTAAAACACAGCATTAATCGTTTGGCCAGGTGGGATGAACTCTCGGTGTACAATACCCTCGGAATCATAAAACCAAATCAGCATTGTCTTTATATGCATTTATGTATATGCCTTTTACGACCGATGACCAAAAGCTGCTGTCACTTTTTGATCGATAACATCGAATTTCAGATCGATATATCAAAACTTGAAAGACAAGTTCGTATATGAACAGACGGACAAACGGGCAAAGTTAAATTGAATTAGCTCGTCACGCTGATCTTTTATATACATATACTTTATAGGGTATCTGAAGTTTCCCTTTGTGTGTTACAAACATCGTGGCAAATTTAATATAATAAGAATATAATATAAATAATATAATACTATCTTAGAGGAACTAGTCCGACCTAAAAATTAATTTAGGTATTTTACCGCTGTATAAAGAAGTAACATAGTATATGAGCCTGTCCAAAAAATGTTCAAATGATATACCCTTGATTTATGTATACTTTGTCTACAGTCAAGCACATAGTTCATAATATTTTTCGAAAATTTTCTTTTGTTCAAAAAATTCGTATGCCTTCCACCGGCTTTTTCGACAATTATTTGCTCATTTTATCAGTTGTTTACTGTACAAATACAGTACATTTCAGCTGCCGTGATGCAAAATAACGCCTGCATTGTTACTTATCTAGACCGTTTTGCGCTTGTGTTTGCGACAGTTGGACAGCCATTCAAACAAAGTTGTTATTCAACGTGTGAAGGTATCCGCTCTGTAAATTATATTTTTTGGCGGTCTTTGGAGTGTAGCTACTTCACAAACATGCTCCATAAGTACACATAAATACAAATAACATTCGTTTGAATGAGTAAAAGTATACTTTGAAATATACACGAGTATGAATAATTATTGATAAGGAGTGAAAATCTTGTTAAAAATAAATTCATAAAAACACATTACGTTAGCAAGTATTTTGAAATATTTTTGATCAATAAGTCAAGCAGTAGGTAAGCGAGTAGTATGAGTAGCCTACATAAAAACACCCATACACATGTACGTTGCTGGGAACTCAAAATGTCCTGTACAGTTTCTTTTTAGTTATATTGTGTAGAGACCATTTTGTTCACAAATATAAGTATGTATGTACATGGTGTATACGTGTATGTATGTATATTTAAAGAAGTATGTGTGTACACATTAATCTACCTACATACTAAGTAAAATTGTATAGTTTGTTTCGAAGTAAATTTTCCCGCCTATTTCAAAAATGGCTGAATTCGTTTGTGGTTTTACTAATTGTTATTGAAAATATTGCCATATAAGCTTATGAGCGTCTTTATATATAAAAAATATTGTATTTTCTATATAAATATACATATTTAGTATTACTCATTAATATTTAATTTAAATATTTTATTTTATAGCTCACACAAACAATGCTATACATATTTTACATTTATGAACATTCACGAGTGGCGGGCAAGCTTTTGCATGTAGTTTTCTATTCGGTTGCCATTTCACAGCTATTGTACTAGCTCTTAACTAAATATTTTCACATACTAAGCATATTCATTACACCTGTTGTAGTCTAGAAACGTTCACTTAAGTAATTACGGTCGTCGTTTTATACATCTTTGCTGTTCGCGTCGTGATCGTTATTGCCGTCAACACTCTAACGTTAAAGACTTTAACGACGATTTCATTTTACGCCGCGAACTGCTTCGTGTACACAATTTAAGCATCGTGTAATTTTGTTATTGTTTTAACACATCTACATATGTACATACATACATATGTATATATTTTTTTTAATGATTTTTTCATAACCGAAAGCTTTTTGATAAGTCATAAGTTGAAATCTACATTTGGAGCACATTAATGTAAGGGGGGTGTGAGAACTGCTGGGAATAACAATAAATCGTTATACAGTTGTAGATGTATGAGTGTGTTTCTGAAGCAAACACAAACAATTTTGCAAAACTGTGAGCCGACACCGGCAAAACAGAATAATACACCAATATACTACATACATGTGTTTGTGCATTGCTTCGTTTATATGCTGTTGTTTCTTTAGTTGGCAGTTTGGATTTTCTTCTTTCGGCTGTCGTAAAACAACAGCAAAATGGAGTGTACTCGTGGGTAAACAAGCATTGCTGTATTTGTGCGACCGCGTTAGGCAAGTCAAAATGCTGTGTTATCAGACTGTTGACTCAAGTCATTTTGTTGATTTCTTACTTTTTATTGCTAACCCCCAGACATTGATAAGGTGGGCACAAAAAGCTATGTATAAAAGCTTTAGTATATTTATATTTGTATATTTTATATACATACATAAATGTGTGTAGGAATATGCATGCATATTTGTTTACTTGATTTGATTCGACGACATTTTTCAGGGCTTCTGGAATTGGTTTCTTAAATAATATAAAATTTAATAAAAAGCACAAACTTACTTATACATAAATATGTATGTACATATGTATGTATGTGTATAAATAAGTGCAGAACTCTAAAATCGTCGCAGATTATTTTTCGAGTAGTGAACATGAGTGATTTGAAGATAATATGTAATACTGAATTTATATACAATAAGAAAAAAAGAAAAATTAAAATATTTTACGAATAGTATCTCAACAAACATTAAATTACAGAAAAGCCTCTTAATATGAGTCACTTGCAGTTTTATGTTCCTAAAATTTTAACGATTGGACTCTAATTTATTTTAGGGTCCATATTACCAGTTTCTACAGTGATTTCAAATGTTTTTTTTACTAGTGAAGGGACCTACATATGTACATACATAGATGGTGACTTTACCGATTTTTAATGTAAAAAACGAAACCGTGAGTTTAATATTATGCATATAGTATAAGCATGGGCGGTATCTACATACATAACGGTAGTAAAATTTTATAATTAAAAAAATTATTCCGTGAACATTTATTCTAGAATTCAATAAGTTGTAATATAAACTTTGTTGAGTACAAAATTATGTGGTTTTTGTCTTTACTTTCTATCGATCCTCTGCAGCATTTAATAACGAAAATATTAGTATATCCATAGTATCTAAATTTCTAGTTATTATTATTTTTTAAGTATTAATTTGGTTTATAAACTGCATATTTAGCTAACCTTACCAAACGTTCATGATTCATATCCCACATAACGTCAACAAAAGAAAAATTTAACCCAGCATTTTGCCTTCACCTTGCTTTGTATTCAAGCTAGGTGTTACAGCGTGCGTCCAATGACGCCGGATGGCCAGGGGAAGCGCGCGTGCTGTACAACAAACGCCTGTGTGTGGTACAATGTGGCTTCATGTACAGTTTGATCTTGCGACAGTGATGCCAACTACGGGCAAACAAATAAATTCGTATGCGCTCAGGTAAAATATAAAGGAAGTGCTCGAAGCAGAGTTGCCGTGTAAATTTAAGCAGATCGAAGTGAATTTTTATTCAGTACCAAATATTATACATTTCCGAAAATATATGACATGAATACAGGTAATGATCATTATTGTGGAGTTGCGATCCAGAGTTTAAGAATGAAAAATGGCTTTCCGAATAATCATCCGACTTTAAGAATAAAAAGTGACTGGCAAAACGGTTTATCATGACATAAAATTTTCTTCTCAGATGAGGACCATTTCTAACTTATTGGCTTCGTTGCTATTTAGGTGAGTCAAACATTCGTGTGGTTCAAGAAACGCAATTACATCCCCAAATTGGGCGTGATCGGACCTTACTTCATTCGAAATTGGGCAGAAAATGTCGATATCGATCATTACAACACGATGTTGACTGACTTTCTCCCCGAAATTTGATGAAATCGACACGAAGAATCTCTATTTCCAATAATACGGGTCGTCATCTCAAGTTTTCAGTCCAAACATGGAAACAATGAGAACCCATTTTGCCAAATTTCAAACCTCCCACAAATGATGAAACTTGGCAACTCTACGGGGTAGTATACGCTATTTTATTTTATATTTTTATTGTATATTCAAAGGCTGCTTCCTCATAAAGGGTGGTGTACGACTAAAGAATTTCGTGGTGGCTAGGTAAGCAGATAAAGGACAGCTGCTGCCATTTAATGTGCTCACATACATACATACATACATACAATTTAAATGTCCACCTTTAATGCCCTTGTCTTGTGCCTACGGCTTTCTTTATTATGTTAATTACCAGCACGGTGACAGAAGCATCGATATTTCGGCTCGTGTGACAAATATGTGGATTAACACTATACAAATATACATTTACATACTATTTGAATAAACATAATTGTGTGTATGTATGTTTGTGAATGTATAAAAATGATCGTAGTTCGACGCAAATTGGAATTCAGTAATTGATGTAAGCCTCAAATTGTCATTATAGACAGCAGCAGGGTGTGAGGGGTGTCATTAATCGTCATGTAAATGTAATTATTTACAAACGTGTGTAGGTAACTATTTTTATACACTTATGACAACATTCGATCAAATGTCGTAAGTGTGGAAAATGTACCCTATATGCCAATGTGCCTTCTTACACTGTGCAACAAAAGGAAGTACAGAAAACATGCAAATACGAAATGCTAATGAAAATAAAAAAAAACGTTAACTTCGACTTCAAGGAAGCTAGAATACCCTTCACAGTATATTTCTTATTGCAACTATACATAAGTTCGTATGACGGCCAACGTAACTAGCCACGATTCCGACAAATAACCAGCTTTTTTATATAAAGAACGTTCTAGTCGCTTTAAGGTTACTTAATTAGGAAAGCAGATTTTGAAGAACATTTTTATATAGATTTCGATCAAACAGTTTGAATGGCAGTTCTATTTTACAGTGTTCGAATGTGGACAATTCATTCTGAGATCGGTCAGTTTGTATGGCAAATATATTAAATAGTGATCCGATATCGGAGATTCCGACAAATGACCAGCTTTTTGGAGAGAAAAGAACCTGGTGCAAATGTCAAAACGATATCTCAAAAACTTAGGAAGTAGTTTGTGTATAAACAGACAGAACAACCTGACCAAATAAAATCTGCTCATCATTTACATAGATTATATGATCTTCGACGTTTCCTGCTGGGTTTTACAAACTTTGGCAAACTTAATATAACCCAGTTCAGGGTTCAAAAGTTCAGTTCAAAACGCCGACATTTATTTTCGTGGACTTCAACTGCAGATCAAGTACTATAACCCCATGATCATTTCTATCATAAAATATAACTTTTATTGGAGTGAAAATTCGAACGAGAGAAGGAGCAACGTATTTACGTCATCATGAATACAAAAAGCTGCATACTGGTGTAAGAGCTTCTGTTTTCTTTTATGATTATCGCATCCGCTTTTTGAACCACTAACCCATCGACTGATAGCCCATTGGGGGTTGTTGTAGAATAAGTTTTTCGGTTGTATGTATTTATACTTCGGAAGTTGAGTATTGTCGGCCAGAACTTCAGCTGAAGGCTTAATATACCGACCGATGAATATTGTACTTCGAAAATTGGTGGATGATGGGAAGAAATATTGATATAGTGTAAAATGTATCCTGCACTATCCGTACGCAGGATCTATTTTCTGTAACTAAACCGACTAACATCAAGAAAAATCTTTTATTTTTGAAAACAGTCCTCATCGATTGGTAACAACAAATAATCGAACGTATTCCTGCCATAAATAGTTGTAAGTCCCTTTATTTTTTGGGGAACATCAAGGCTCATATACATACATATGTATAAATGGGTATATGTTAGTACATACTATCACTTTGCAAATTAATGAATTGGAGAATCAGATGAGAATTAATTATAGTGAAATGAAATTCTTTTTATTTTTAGTCGAAACCAATTTGTTGTATAGTAGATGTCTTAGCAGCATAATTCCGATGATATTGATATTATTGGCCTCAACACCCCCGTCGTTAGTTCTGCTTTCTCCAGAATGGATAAGGAAGCGAGGCAAATGGGTCTGGTAGTGAACGAGGGCAAGACGAAATATCTCCTGTCATCAAACAAATAGCCGTCGCACTCGTGACTAGGCTCCCACGCCACTGTTGATGGTCATAACTTCGAAGTCGTCTATCATTTCGTCTATCTTGGAACAAGTATTAACAGCAACAATACTGTCTCGAAATCCAACGTAGAATAACTCATGTCGACAGGTGCTACTTCAGACTGAGTAGGCAATTGAGGAGAAAAGTTTTCTCTCGACGAACATAAACTCTTTAGGACAGAAAGGTTTTGCGGAAGATTTATGGTCCTTTGCGCATTGGCCACGGCAAATATCGCACTCGATTGAACGATGAGCTATATGATTTATATGATGGCATTGACATAGTTCAGCGAATTAAGAGAAACGTTCCCACCCACTGGGGGAAGCAAATGAAGAGAAAGATCTCTACTCCGTTGGAGAGATTACGTGGAGAAGGACATGGCCGCACTTGGTATCTCGAAATAGCACCAAATTACGAAAAGAAGAAACAACTGGCGCGCTGTTTCGGCTATAACCTTGTAAGAAGTCTTAGCAGAAAGTATTTACCCTAAATTTCTATTAAATGCTTTTTGCATCGAGACCCATCACCCCGTCATGTTTATCCTAACCGAATAAAATTAAACATTTTTTTCAACTCCATCATTTTGTAAAGTTTTGTCGACCATAGAACGTTGCAGACACAATTTTCCATTGCGATTTTTATGTAGGTTTCATATATGGAGTAGTTCCGAATCAGTACTTTTGCTTTTGCGCCGAAGGAGATCGCGTGTAACTCGAAAAATATTTTATTTTTTTCTTCAGTTAATTCTTCTTTTTATACCCTGAACAGGGTACATTAAGTTTGCCACGAAGTTTGTAACACTCAGAAGGAAGCTTCGGAGACCCTATAAAGTATATACATACATACATACTTATGTATATAAAGGATCAGTATGTTGAGCTAAGTCGATTTAACGATGACCGTCTGTCAGTCTGTCCGTCTGTCTGTATATATAGGAACAAGTCCTTCAGTTTTTAAGATATCGTTTTGAAATTTTGCAAACATCATTTTCTCTTCAAGAAGCTGCTCATTTGTCAGAATTGCCGATATCGGACCACTATAACATATAGCTGCCATACAAACTGAACGATCGGAATCAAGTTCTTGTATGGAAAACTTTCACATTTGATAATCTATCTTCACAAAAGTTGGCACAGGTTATTTTCTAAGATAATAATGTAATATACGAAGATATTGTTCAGATCGGATTACTATAGCATATAGCTGCTATACAAATTGAATGATCGGAATCAAATGCTTGCATGGAAAACTTTCGCATTTGACAAGATACTTATGTTCACGAAATTTAGTATAGACTATTTTCTAAAGCAACAATGTAATCTTCGAAGAAATTGTTCAGATCGGTTAACTATAGCACATAGCTGCCATACAAATTGAATGATCGGAATCAAATGCTTGCATGGAAAACTTTCGCATTTGTCGTGGTATCTTCACGAAATTTGACATGGATTACTGCTTAAGGTAATAATATAATATCCGAAAAAATTGTTCAGATCGGCTTACTATAGCATATAGCTGCCATACAAATTGAACACATAGTTACTAAAGGAAATGGACCTGTAAAGGGTATATTAGCTTCGGTGCAGCCGAAATTAACGTTTTTTCTTGTTATCTAGTAAGTAAGGGCTAAGTGCAGGTATAACCGAATATTTTATACTTCCGCAAATTGCAAGGATCAAAGCCTGTTTTCCACACTCAGAAGTTGGCAAAAATTTAAATTGAACTCAAAAGAATCGCCATAATTTCATGCATTCTTTCTGAATTTTATTGAGATTCCTGGTGAACCGGAAGATCGAAAATATTTATGTTATATACATACTTATGTATATGAGAAGTGTTAAACCGATTTTACGCATTTTTGGTCCAACTTGTAATCCGATTTTGACAATTTTTTGTATTAAATAAATTCAATATACTACTTGTACAAAGTTGTACTCTAATAATTTTATTGATATTTGATTTGTTTATGCAGAGGAATGGTTGTTTAACCTCACATATCAAATTTGGCTGAAATTGGTGAAGTGATTCATGAGCTATAGGATTTCACCTAAAAGTGGCGTTGTCCAAATTTTACAACAGCCCCCATAAAGCACTTTCTTGCCATCCTATAAACAGCCATTCGGTGAAGAAAACTATTAGACTCTTTAGCAACATACTGCAAGAGTAACATACCTGACCGATATAAAGGACTCTGGAAAAATTGTTCTTATTTTCAGGAAACATCAGAACCCAAACTGTTATAAAGAACATTTAGTTTGGCCTAAATAAGAACACAAATATATACATATTTACATTTTATAGTTATCAAATCATCAAAACTATTAATGTTCTTCATTCATTAGCTAAACCATCGTTAAAACAGCTATCTTCGCCGACCACTTCAAAAGTTCATCTGCTCTATTTACATATGTATGTATGTACTTAAATACATATACATATATACATATGTATGTATGTGTAGATACTTAAAATTTACTTTCCGCTTCCGCTAGCTACAAGCCCCTACTCATACAGCTGCACATATTCTGTTCATGGCATAAATGTTATATCGAATTAGGGAGCAAATTTGTTGTAGTTTTTGTTAGTTTCAACGAAATTCCGTTGTTCTCATATGATATGGATGTGTACATACAAAGACCTAAACAAATTAATCGTTACAACTTTTTTTGCTGCACGTAAGACTACTTCCTGGCATCCTTCCATCGGTCGGCAAGAGGGTACAGATGGAGCTGTGGCGTGGCAAATCGGTTATTTACAGAAAAAAAAAATACATACATACTGCATATACATATGTATTTAATTAAATATTTACGTCTGTATGCTGAATGCATATTCTTAAAACGCAAATCATGAATGAGTGAATGAGTTCTGTCCATCATCTTCACCCATTCTTGCTCAACTTAAAAGAAAATAAAAAGTACTTAAAATATATATTTACATAGTATGCATTACATACGTATGTACAATTGGTACGTCTGTACAGAGCTCGTTCACATTATTTTATTGGTGTCATAGGAGAACATGAACAGAAAAAGCCACTTTTGGAATTATTACAGAATTTTTTTAATGCAGGGTTGCCAAGTTTGATTTATGAGTGCATTTTTTTGTGGCAAAATACACACAATAGTTTGTCCTTCATTCAGATCTACCAAATGTAAGCGATAAATTGAATCCTGTTCTTTTATTTTTTTCCTATTTTCGGGCATTATTTTACCATAGAAAAGGATATTAGTTAAAAATCGTTCCACGAATCTTATTGCCACTATTTTTTCAGACAGTGAGACGTTCATTTTAGTCTTTAACTAGTTTAGATTCAAAAGGACATTCGTAGATGAAGCTATGTACATACATATGTATCGGGGTTTTCAATAAGAGTGCCATCGATGGCATTATGTATGGAACTCGATTTCTTTTGCATGACCACCACGGGCACGCTTGCAGAATTCCAGATGCTGAACGCTATTTTCGACGGTTTTCAAGCATAAATCGGCCGATACTGCTGCAATTTCACGATCGATACTCGTACGAAGTTCATCATTCAGTGCTGGCTGGTTGGCATAGACCATTGACTTGATGTAGCTCCACAGGAAATATTCTAACAGTGTCAAATCGCACGACCGAGGCGACCATTTCGTGAGATAACACGTTCACCAAACTTGGATTTCAATAAATCGATTGTGACATTCGCTATGTGGCTTGCGGCGCCGTCCTGTTCGAACCACATACATATTGTCCAAGTCCATGAGTCAAATTCGGGCCAAAAATATTCGGTTATCATTGAGTGGTAGCGATTCCCATTTACAGCAACGTGTCGGTCTTGATCATCACTGAAGAAGTAAGGCCCAATGACGCCGCCGGCCCATAAACCGCACCATACCGTAATTTTTTCGGGGTACAATGGTGACTCATGGAGTACGTACGAATGTACTTTCACTGGAATAAAGAATTTCATTGATATTCCAAACCGTTTTTATTTTATTAAAAAAAGAACTTTTGTAGCCTAAACTCGAGGCCACTGACTGCGAATTTCAGTAGAAAATTTTAAAAATTTCGACTCGTTGTTGGGTCGTATATCTTTCCATAATGAAATGGCAAAACCTTACGGAAGAGAAAAGTTAAAAGAGCGGGAAAATATATGGCGTCGTTTGCTGTCCCTATCTGTCTACTTTTATAGCATCCCTATTGAAACCACCGATATACATATAAACAGCACCTCGTTGTGAACGTATGTATTTAATGAAGACATTTCTATACTTCTAGTAATCTTATGCTATACATACATAGTTCTAAAAATTTTAACACAGAATTTTTAATATATTTTGCTTGCAGCTAAATGGCATCCCTTATGTATACCTGTATATACATTTGGCGAAAGAGTAAGGTAAAACCGCGCCATTCACCATACAAAAAATACTCTTCTGCAAAATGCTAAACTAAAATAAAAATTTATGAATATTAAATGACACAGAACTTTTCTACTGAATATTTTCTCTTTCCTTAGTTATTAATACTTTTTTTACGCTATTTATATTTTTATAAGTATATATAAGAAATAGTGTAGAAGGCTACCCCATTCGTTTTTGTTGTGGCCAACATGTACCGCATAAGATCATATACACATACACAAATACAAAGTCAGCCGACCGGCAAGTGACGCTCTCTGCTGTCAAAACATTCACGTGCAAGCTCAACTGTCAAAGTATCGGAGGTTTTGACGTTTAGCAATTGCAAACGGGGGATGGCCAGATTGAAATTTTGCCAAAAAAATATGCAAATGGAGGAATTTACTACTGTGATCCAATTAAACGGTGAATTTTGTCCATTTCAACTCCTTCAAAGTAGTCCCCTCCCGCTGCAATAAACTTATGCCAACGAATGGCCATCAGAGCATTCTTCGATTCGGCTTTTATATACTCAATTGAATCAAAATGGTGTCGTCGGAGTGGTCATATGAATTAGCTGAATAGCCAGATGTTACACGAAGGTAAATCAGGTGAATGCGGTGGTTGCGGTATGATATTAGTTGAAAATGTGCCGAAATGATCACGAATAACCAATGCAATATGAGATGGTGCATTATCTCACTTTTTTGTTCAATAATTCAGACGTAGTAAAAATCGAAGAACTCACTTTTAGAGCCTCACAAAATGACGCGTATCTGAAATACTAATGAATATTTTAACTTGAAATTTAGCATAGATGTGACTAACAGTACTACCAACTTAAGGAAAAAAAATTTACCGATTCAACAAACACGCGAAGTATAAATGAAAAATTCACCTTTCAATTTGATCACAACATCGTTCAAAACCTCTTATAAAAAATTAAAAAAAAAATTAATTAAAATCAAAGAAAATATGAAATTTAAATATATTTGATGAAAACTTTTGAAATGTGTTACGTCATAGTATTAATTTTGAATGGAAAATGATTAAAACTATTTTTAATTGAAAGCTAAAAAGCTAAAATACCTTTATTAAGTATAAGACAGTTGTTTTAGTATACTATAAAAAATTTAATAAATCAAAGATATTCAATTTTAATTTTTTGAGTTTAATCGCAATAAGTATTGGTTATTGTGATTTAAATGCCCAAAAGTAATTATTTCATATGATCTGGCCACAATGGAAAATGTTATACAAAACGCCAATTTTAAGGCGCCGCCACGCTGAAGTTGGACATCCCTTCATACCTGATAAAAGCATTTATAAAGATGGTGTCAACTAAATAAGTAATAAGCAGTAAAAAATTAAAATTGTAAGATTTTACAAAATTCAAAAAGTGTTTTGTGTCTATGTATATTTGTACAAGCATGTGTTTATTAAGAATTTAATTACAGATCGAGTTTGTATACAGAAGTGACTAAACAATTGGAATAAGCGGTGGATAGCATTTCCCAGACACGCTGCCTTTTTACAACAAAAAATTGGCATATAGTGAATAACAAATTTAGGGAATATAATTTTCATACCAAAGAGGTAAGAAATTTTTTAACAAATCTGTTCAAAAAAAGTTTTTAAGTTTAAGTTTTCATTGCTGAATAATATGAAATGCGTGTTTTATACATTATTATCCTTTTTCTTCTTCTTTATTAGCGTAGACACCACCACGACACCACGCGGTTACAGCCGAGTTCACAACAGCGCGCCAATCGTTCTTCCTTCCCGCTGTTTGGCGTCAATTGGAGATTCCAAGTGCAGCCGATCTCTTGTTCCTCAGCTTCCTTCGCCGGGTTCTGCGTCAAGTACTTTCAGCGCTGGAGCGTTTTCATCCATTTGGAGGACATGACCCAGCCAGCGTAGTCGCTGCCTCTTAATTCGTTGAACTATGTCATATGCATTTATACCCATACATATGGGTAGCCGTAAAACTTCCGTTTGAACGCGAGCTAAAGTGAGAAGGCGAAATATTCCGCCTCGTAATAAACCCTAACAATGAACTGAAGAAAACAGCCTCGGATAAGATACCCCCATTTTGATGACGACCCCTGCAAACGTGTTATTTAATTTCTGAACAATAAAAACATGATTAAAAATTAAAAATAAGCCATTTTTAAATGCTTCTCTAGGAGCTCACAGCCAAAAAATGGTTTGTGAGAATTAAAAAAAAAACTACTGAATAAATTTTTGTAAAATTTTAAGGATATATTTATACACATTTTTAAAGAAAAAAAAATTAACAAAAAAATTGGTCGTTTTGGGCCATACAATGACATAGCACTTTTGATCATGTATTCTGTAATTTTTGGTTGAACATACTATATAGTACATTTTTGCTTCTTTGGTGCTGTGTAGTAATCGTCAGTTGTAGTAATATTCCTATTTAAATAGGAATTTAAAATTACAAAGGAATACTTTACATCATTTTTGGATGGCAGTTGAGTAATTTCTTCTTCAGAATCCTCGTCGTTTTCCATGTCGCTAGAAGTTATATTCGTTGGTTCTGAATTATGCGGTTCTACAATATCATCTGTTATAAATCCGGATGAGCATATCTCATTGTCAACTTCAATAATCTGTAATATAAACATTTGAAGGGATAAATACGCGCGGCGACTTATATGTGAGCAGCTGCCTATAAAGTGGAATTTCCCCGAAAAAGGTGACTTACAGAATCACGTGCCAATTTAAAAGTTCGATTTATGGAAGGAAATTTGATTGAAATTTTACTTCTAAATGCTATTGCCAATTCAAAAGTTCGAGTTATGGAGAACTTGGAGTTATAGAATGTAAGTTCAACTGTGTTTTCCAGAATTTTCAATAAATTCTCTTTAGATATCGAATGTATGTACATACATATATATATGTATGTATATGTTCACATGTAAAAATATACCTACTTCCTTCAATGTGTGATTGCTTCAAAAGAAAATCTTGTCAGGGTAAAAATTGAAAGTTTCGTTACCTGAGGAACACACATATTTCATGTTACATTTGCATATACATATGTATTCATATCCTTTAATATCTGTACACACAAACTAATATATGTATTTCTTTGGAATATTCACAAAGCAATATGTTTATGAGTGGATGGCTCACTGCTAAAGGTCGTTTAGTAAAATGTACAAATATTACAAGGAAAATAATAATGAGGGAAAAATAATACTGAAGGATTTTAAAGGAAGATTCTGAAAATTCTGAAGACAGAAAAATAAATTATTATTACTATACCTAAAGGGGCGTAAATACAAGCAAATGCGTTTCATTTTCTTAACAGGCTACAATGAACAATTCCAAAAAGTTTCAATATTATTCAACGAAGACAATTTAAGATGATTTTCTTGAACTATGGTAAGGTAATTCTAAGTTAGAATTTAAGATGTTTCGAAATCAAGTAACTCGAGTATAGCTGTTTTTGATGAAATGGAAAAACAGTCAATTTTGCTTTTCAAGAACTTTCAAACTTATTCACAAAACGGTGTCGCCCATTTTAATGTATTTGTTGTTGTTGGTGTTGTAGCGAGTTCCTATACTCTTTTTATCAAATATCGTCGAAATCACTTAGCGGTAGGCCAGAGAAACGACCGTTTCGGGGCGTTCGGATAAGGAGGGAAGTGAGTGAGTGGCGTAAGGGGGCATCTAAAGGGATGGTTAATGTCATGCAAGGACTCTTTGTATGCAGGACTTAACTTTGGTATGATGAGGAC
>NW_026038407.1:0-23599 GCF_023373825.1 Bactrocera dorsalis
AGGTTATTGGAGAAGTCATATAGCCATAACGACAGTGTATTTGGACAAATTTCACAATCTTATATTAAGGTGTAGAATCCCTTTTTTAGTACATATGCATTAAGCACTCGATACCAAGTTTGCGTAAAAATATGAACTATACATATTTATGCTAATTAGCTGTTTTGAGGTTATTGGAGATGTCATATAACCATAATGACAGTGAATTTGGAAAAATTTCACAATCCTATATTAAGGTGTAGATCTATTTTGTAGTACATATGCAATAAGCAATCGATACCAAGTTGCGTAAAATATGAACTATACATATTTATGCTAATTAGCTGTTTTGAGGTTATTGGAGTTGTCATATAGCCATAACGACAGTGTATTTGGAAAAATTTCACAATCTTATATTAAGGTGTAGAATCGATTTTTTAGTACAGATGCACTAAGCAATCGCTACCCAGGTGCGTACAATATGAACTATACATATTTATGCTAATTAGCTGTTTTGAAGTTATTGGAGTTGTCATATAGCCATAACGACAGTGTATTTGGAAAAATTTCACAATCTTATATTAATGTGTAGAATCAATTTTTGTAGTACATATACATTAAGCACTCGATACCAAGTTGCGTAAAAATATGAACTATACATATTTATGCTAATTAACCGTTTTGAGGTTATTGGAGATGTCATATAGCCGTAACGATAGTGTATTTGGAAAAATTTCACAATCTTATATTAAGGTGTAGAATCGATTTTTTAGTACATATGCACTAAGCAATCGATACCAAGTTGCGTAAAAATATGAACTGTACATATTTATGCTAATTAGCTGTTTTGAGGTTTTTGGAGATGTCATATAGCCATAACGACAGTGTATTTGGAAAAATTTCACAATCTTATATTAAGGTGTAGAATCGATTTTTTAGTACAGATGCACTAAGCAATCTATACCAAGATGCGTAAAAATATGAACTATACATATTTATGCTAATTAGCTGTTTCGAGGTTATTGGAGATGTCATATAGCCGTAACGACAGTGTATTTGGAAAAATTTCACAATCTTATATTAAGGTGTAGAATCGATTTTTTAGTACAGATGCACTAAGCAATCTATACCAAGTTGCGTAAAAATATGAACTATACATATTTATGCTAATTAGCTGTTTTGAGGTTTTTGGAGATGTCATATAGCCGTAACGACAGTGTATTTGGAAAAATTTCACAATCTTATATTAAGGTGTAGAATCGATTTTTTAGTACATATGCACTAAGCAATCTATACCAAGTTGCGTAAAAATATGGACTATATATATTTATGCTAATTAACCGAACTATACATATTTATGCTACTGAGCTGTATTGAGGTTATTGGAGTTGTCATATCGCCATAACGACAGTGTATTTGGAAAAATTTCACAATCTTATATTAAGGTGTAGAATCGATTTTTTAGTACATATGCACTAAGCAATCTATACCAAGTTGCGTAAAAATATGAACTATACATATTTATGCTAATTAGCTGTTTTGAGGTTATTGGAGATGTCATATAGCCGTAACGACAGTGTATTTGGAAAAATTTCACAATCTTATATTAAGGCGTAGAATCGATTTTTTAGTACAGATGCACTAAGCAATCGATACCAAGTTGCGTAAAAATATGAACTATACATATATATGCAAATTAGCCGTTTTGAGGTTATTGGAGATGTCATATAGCCGTAACGACAGTGTATTTGGAAAATCACAATCTTATATTAAGGTGTAGAATCGATTTTTTAGTACAGATGCACTAAGAAATCGATACCAAGTTGCGTAAAAATATGAACTATACATATTTATGCTAATTAACCGTTTTGAGGTTATTGGAGATGTCATATAGCCATAACGACAGTGTATTTGGAAAAATTTCACAATCTTATATTAAGGTGTAGAATCGATTTTTTAGTACATATGCACTAAGAAATCGATACCAAGTTGCGTAAAAATATGAACTATACATATTTATGCTAATTAGCCGTTTTGAGGTTATTGGAGATGTCATATAGCCATAACGACAGTGTATTTGGAAAAATTTCACAATCTTATATTAAGGTGTAGAATCGATTTTTTAGTACATATGCACTAAGCAATCTATACCAAGTTGCGTAAAAATATGAACTATACATATTTATGCTAATTAGCCGTTTTGAGGTTATTGGAGTTATCATATAGCCGTAACGACAGTGTATTTGGAAAAATTTCACAATCTTATATTAAGGTGTAGAATCGATTTTTTAGTACATATGCATTAAGCAATCGATACCAAGTTGCGTAAAAATATGAACTATACATATTTATGCTAATTAGCTGTTTTGAGGTTATTGGAGTTGTCATATAGCCGTAACGACAGTGTATTTGGAAAAATTTCACAATCTTATATTAAGGTGTAGAATCGATTTTTTAGTACATATGCACTAAGAAATCGATACCAAGTTGCGTAAAAATATGAACTATACATATTTATGCTAATTAGCCGTTTTGAGGTTATTGGAGTTGTCATATAGCCATAACGACAGTGTATTTGGAAAAATTTCACAATCTTATATTAAGGTGTAGAATCGATTTTTTAGTACAGATGCACTAAGCAATCGATACCAAGTTGCGTAAAAATATGAACTATACATATTTATGCTAATTAACCGTTTTGAGGTTATTGGAGATGTCATATAGCCGTAACGACAGTGTATTTGGAAAAATTTCACAATCTTATATTAAGGTGTAGAATCGATTTTTTAGTACATATGCACTAAGCAATCGATACCAAGTTGCGTAAAAATATGAACTATACATATTTATGCTAATTAGCTGTTTTGAGGTTATTGGAGTTGTCATATAGCCATAACGACAGTGTATTTGGAAAAATTTCACAATCTTATATTAAGGTGTAGAATCGATTTTTTAGTACATATGCACTAAGCAATCGATACCAAGTTGCGTAAAAATATGAACTATACATATTTATGCTAATTAGCCGTTTTGAGGTTATTGGAGTTGTCATATAGCCGTAACGACAGTGTATTTGGAAAAATTTCACAATCTTATATTAAGGTGTAGAATCGATTTTTTAGTACATATGCACTAAGCAATCGATACCAAGTTGCGTAAAAATATGAACTATACATATTTATGCTAATTAGCTGTTTTGAGGTTATTGGAGATGTCATATAGCCGTAACGACAGTGTATTTGGAAAAATTTCACAATCTTATATTAAGGTGTAGAATCGATTTTTTAGTACATATGCACTAAGCACTCGATACCAAGTTGCGTAAAAATATGAACTATACATATTTATGCTAATTAGCCGTTTTGAGGTTATTGGAGTTGTCATATAGCCGTAACGACAGTGTATTTGGAAAAATTTCACAATCTTATATTAAGGTGTAGAATCGATTTTTTAGTACATATGCACTAAGCAATCGATACCAAGTTGCGTAAAAATATGAACTATACATATTTATGCTAATTAGCTGTTTTGAGGTTATTGGAGTTGTCATATAGCCATAACGACAGTGCATTTGGAAAAATTTCACAATCTTATATTAAGGTGTAGAATCGATTTTTTAGTACATATGCACTAAGCAATCGATACCAAGTTGCGTAAAAATATGAACTATACATATATATGCTAATTAGCCGTTTTGAGGTTATTGGAGATGTCATATAGCCATAACGACAGTGTATTTGGAAAAATTTCACAATCTTATATTAAGGTGTAGAATCGATTTTTTAGTACATATGCACTAAGCAATCGATACCAAGTTGCGTAAAAATATGAACTATACATATTTATGCTAATTAGCCGTTTTGAGGTTATTGGAGTTGTCATATAGCCATAACGAGAGTGTATTTGGAAAAATTTCACAATCTTATATTAAGGTGTAGAATCGATTTTGTAGTACATATGCACTAAGCAATCGATACCAAGTTGCGTAAAAATATGAACTATACATATTTATGCTAATTAACCGTTTTGAGGTTATTGGAGTTGTCATATAGCCATAACGACAGTGTATTTGGAAAAATTTCACAATCTTATATTAAGGAGTAGAATCGATTTTTTAGTACATATGCACTAAGTAACCGATACCACGTTGCGTAAAAATATGAACTATACATATTTATGCTAATTAGCTGTTTTGAGGTTATTGAAGTTGTCATATAGCCATAACGACAGTGCATTAGGAAAAATTTCGCAATCTTATATTAAGGTGTAGAATCGATTTTTTAGTACATATGCACTAAGTAATCGATACCAAGCTACGTAAAAATAGGAACTATATATAATTATGCTAATTAACCGTTTTGAGGTTATTGGAGTTGTCATATAGCCATAACGACAGTGTATTTGTAAAAATTTCGCAATCTTATATTAAGGTGTAGAATCGATTTTTTAGTACATATGCACTAAGTAATCGATACCAAGCTGCGTAAAAATATGAACTATACATATTTATGCTAATTAGCTGTTTTGAGGTTATTGGAGTTGTCATATAGCCATAACAACAGTGTATTTGGAAAAATTTCACAATCTTATATTAAGGTGTAGAATCGATTTTTTAGTACATGTGCACTAAGCAGTCGATACCAAGTTGCGTAAAAATATGAACTATACAATTTGTGCTAATTAACCGTTTTGAGGTTATTGGAGTTGTCATATAGCCATAACGACAGTGTATTTGGAAAAATGTCACAATCTTATATTAAGCTGTAGAATCGATTTTTTAGTACATATGCAGTAAGCAATCGATACCCAGTTGCGTAAAAATATGAACTATACATATATATGCTAATTAGCTGTTTTGAGGTTATTGGAGATGTCATATAGCCATAAAGACAGTGTATTTGGAAAAATTTCACAATCTTATATTAAGGTGTAGAATCGATTTTTTAGTACGTATGCACTAAGCAATCTATACCAAGTTGCGTAAAAATATGAACTTTACATATTTATGCTAATTAACCGTTTTGAGGTTATTGGAGTTGTCATATAGCCATAACGACAGTGTATTTGGAAAAATTTCACAATCTTATATTAAGGTGTAGAATCGATTTTTTAGTTCATATGCACTAAGCAATCGATACCAAGTTGCGTAAAAATATGAACTATACATATTTATGCTAATTAGCTGTTTTGAGGTTATTGGAGTTGTCATATAGCCATAACGACAGTGTATTTGGAAAAATTTCACAATCTTATATTAAGGTGTAGAATCCATTTTTTAGCACACATGCACTAAGCAATCGATACCAAGTTGCGAAAAATTATGAACTATACATATTTATGCTAATAAGCCGTTTTGAGGTTATTGGAGTTCCCATATAGCCATAACGACAGTGTATTTGGAAAAATTTCACAATCTTATATTAAGGTGTAGAATCCATTTTTTAGCACACATGCACTAAGCAATCGATACCAAGTTGCGTAAAAATATGAACTATACATATATATGCTAATTAACCGTTTTGAGGTTATTGGAGTTGTCATATAGCCATAACGACAGTGTATTTGGAAAAATTTCACAATCTTATATTAAGGTGTAGAATCGATATTTTAGTACACATGGACTAAGCACTCGATACCAAGTTGCGTAAAAATATGAACTATACATATTTATGCTAATAAGCCGTTTTGAGGTTATTGGAGTTGTCATATAGCCATAACGACAGTGTATTTGGAAAAATTTCACAATCTTATATTAAGGTGTAGAATCGATTTTTTAGTACTTATGCACTAAATAAACGATACCAAGTTGCGTAAAAATATGAACTATACATATTTATGCTAATTAACCGTTTTGAGGTTATTGGAGTTGTCATATAGCCATAACGACAGTGTATTTGGATAAATTTCACAATCTTATATTAAGGCGTAGAATCGATTTTTTAGTACATATGCACTAAGCAATCGATACCAAGTTGCGTAAAAATATGAACTATACATATTTATGCTAATTAGCTGTTTTGATGTTATTGGAGTTGTCATATAGCCATAACGACAGTGTATTTGGAAAAATTTCACAATCTTATATTAAGGTGTAGAATCGATTTTTTAGTACATATGCACTAAGTAATCGATACCAAGTTTCGTAAAAATATGAACTTTACATATTTATGCTAATTAGCTGTTTTGAGGTTATTGGAGTTGTCATATAGCCATAACGACAGTGTATTTGGAAAAATTTCACAATCTTATATTAAGGTGTAGAATCCATTTTTTAGTACATATGCACTGAGCAATCGATATCAAGTTGCGTAAAAATATGAACTATACATATTTATGCTAATTAGCTGTTTTGAGGTTATTGGAGTTGTCATATAGCCATAACGACAGTGTATTTGGAAAAATTTCACAATCTTATATTAAGTTGTAGAATCGATTTTTTAGTACATATGCACTAAGTAATCTATACCAAGCTGCGTAAAAATATGAACTGTACATATTTATGCTAATTAACCGTTTTGAGGTTATTGGAGTTGTCATATAGCCATAACGACAGTGTATTTGGAAAAATTTCACAATCTTATATTAAGGTGTAGAATCGATTTTTTAGTACATATGCACTAAGCAATCGATACCAAGTTGCGTAAAAATATGAACTATACATATTTATGCTAATTAGCTGTTTTGAGGTTATTGGAGTTGTCATATAGCCATAACGACAGTGTATTTGGAAAAATTTCACAATCTTATATTAAGGTGTAGAATCCATTTTTTAGTACATATGGAGTAAGAAATCGATACCAAGTTGCGTAAAAATATGAACTATACATATTTATGCTAATTAACCGTTTTGAGGTTATTGGAGTTGTCATATAGCCATAACGACAGTGTATTTGGAAAAATTTCACAATCTTATATTAAGGTGTAGAATCGATTTTTTAGTTCATATGCACTAAGCAATCGATACCAAGTTGCGTAAAAATATGAACTATACATATTTATGCTAATTAGCTGTTTTGAGGTTATTGGAGTTGTCATATAGCCATAACGACAGTGTATTTGGAAAAATTTCACAATCTTATATTAAGGTGTAGAATCGATTTTTTAGTTCATATGCACTAAGCAATCGATACCAAGTTGCGTAAAAATATGAACTATACATATTTATGCTAATTAGCTGTTTTGAGGTTATTGGAGTTGTCATATAGCCATAACGACAGTGTATTTGGAAAAATTTCACAATCTTATATTAAGGTGTAGAATCGATTTTTTAGTACATATGCACTAAGCACTCGATACCAAGTTGCGTAAAAATATGAACTATATATATTTATGCTAATTAACCGTTTTGAGGTTATTGGAGTTGTCATATAGCCATAAAGTCAGTGTATTTGGAAAAATTTCACAATCTTATATTAAGGTGTAGAATCGATTTTTTAGTACATATACATTAAGCAATCGATACCAAGTTGCGTAAAAATATGAACTATACATATTTATGCTAATTAGCTGTTTTGAGGTTATTGGAGTTGTCATATAGCCGTAACGACAGTGTATTTGGAAAAATTTCACAATCTTATATTAAGGTGTAGAATCGATTTTTTAGTACATATGCACTAAGCAATCTATACCAAGTTGCGTAAAAATATGAACTATACATATTTATGCTAATTAGCTGTTTTGAGGTTATTGGAGTTGGCATATAGCCATAACGACAGTGTATTTGGAAAAATTTCACAATCTTATATTAAGGTGTAGAATCGATTTTTTAGTACATATGCACTAAGCAATCGATACCAAGTTGCGTAAAAATATGAACTATACATATTTATGCTAATTAGCTGTTTTGAGGTTATTGGAGTTGTCATATAGCCATAACGACAGTGTATTTGGAAAAATTTCACAATCTTATATTAAGGTGTAGAATCGATTTTTTAGTACATATGCACTAAGCAATCGATACCAAGTTGCGTAAAAATATGAACTATACATATTTATGATAATTAACCGTTTTGAGGTTATTGGAGTTGTCATATAGCCATAACGACAGTGTATTTGGAAAAATTTCACAATCTTATATTAAGGTGTAGAATCGATTTTTTAGTACATATGCACTAAGCAATCGATACCAAGTTGCGTCAAAATATGAACTATACATATTTATTCTTATTAGATGTTTTGAGGTTATTGGAGTTTTCATATAGCCATAACGACAGTGTATTTGGAAAAATTTCACAATATTATATTAAGGTGTAGAATCGATTTTTTAGCTAATATGCACTAAGCTATCGATACCATGTTGCGCAAAAATATGATCTATACATATTTATGCTAATTAGCCGTTTTTAATTTATTGGAGTTGTCATATAGCCATAACGACAGTGTATTTGGAAAAATTTCACAATCTTATATTAAGGTGTAGAATCTATTTTTTAGTACATATGCACTAAGCAATCGATACCAAGTTGCGTAAAAATATGAACTATACATATTTATGCTAATTAACCGTTTTGAGGTTATTGGAGTTGTCATATAGCCATAACGACAGTGTATTTGGAAAAATTTTACAATCTTATATTAAGGTGTAGAATCGATCTTTTAGTACAGATGCACTAAGCAATCGATACCAAGTTGCGTAAAAATATGAACTATACATATTTATGCTAATTAGCTGTTTTGAGGTTATTGGAGTTGTCATATAGCCATAACGACAGTGTATTTGGAAAAATTTCACAATCTTATATTAAGGTGTAGAATCGATTTTTTAGTGCATATGCACTAAGCAATCGATACCAAGTTGCGTAAAAATATGAACTATACATATTTATGCTAATTAACCCTTTTGAGGTTATTGGAGTTGTCATATAGCCATAACGACAGTGTATTTGGAAAATTTCACAATCTTATATTAAGGTGTAGAATCGATTTTTTAGTACATATTCACTAAGCAATCTATACCAAGTTGCGTAAAAATATGAACTATACATATTTATGCTAATTAGCTGTTTTGAGGTTATTGGAGTTGTCATATAGCCATAACGACAGTGTATTTGGAAAAATTTCACAATCTTATATTAAGGCGTAGAATCGATATTTTAGTACTACACATGCACTAAGCAATCGACACCAAGTTGCGTAAAAATATGAACCATACATATTTATGCTAATTAGCTGTTTTGAGGTTATTGGAGTTGTCATATAGCCATAACGACAGTGCATTTGGAAAAATTTCACAATCTTATATTAAGGTGTAGAATCGATTTTTTAGTACATATGCACTAAGCAATCGATACCCAGTTGCGTAAAAATATGAACTATACATATTTATGCTAATTAGCTGTTTTGAGGTTATTGGAGTTGTCATATAGCCATAACGACAGTGTATTTGGAAAAATTTCACAATCTTATATTAAGGTGTAGAATCGATTTTTTAGTACACGTGCACTAAGCAATCTATACCAAGTTGCGTAAAAATATGAACTATACATATTTATGCTAATTAGCTGTTTTGAGGTTATTGGAGTTGGCATATAGCCATAACGACAGTGTATTTGGAAAAATTTCACAATCTTATATTAAGGTGTAAAATCGATTTTTTAGTACACGTGCACTAAGCAATCTATACCAAGTTGCGTAAAAATATGAACTATACATATTTATGCTAATTAACCGTTTTGAGGTTATTGGAGTTGTCATATAGCCATAACGACAGTGTATTTGGAAAAATTTCACAATCTTATATTAAGGTGTAGAATCGATTTTTTAGTACATATGCACTAAGCAATCGATACCAAGTTGCGTAAAAATATGAACTATACATATTTATGCTAATTAGCTGTTTTGAGGTTATTGGAGTTGTCATATAGCCATAACGACAGTGTATTTGGAAAAATTTCACAATCTTATATTAAGGTGTAGAATCGATTTTTTAGTACATATGCACTAAGAAATCGATACCAAGTTGCGTAAAAATACGAACTATACATATTTATGCTAATTAACCGTTTTGAGGTTATTGGAGTTGTCATATAGCCATAACGACAGTGTATTTGGAAAAATTTCACAATCTTATATTAAGGTGTAGAATCGATTTTTTAGTACATATGCACTAAGAAATCGATACCAAGTTGCGTAAAAATATGAACTATACATATTTATGCTTATTAGCCGTTTTGAGGTTATTGGAGATGTCATATAGCCATAACGACAGTGTATTTGGAAAAATTTCACAATCTTATATTAAGGTGTAGAATCGATTTTTTAGTACATATGCACTAAGCAATCGATACCAAGTTGCGTAAAAATATGAACTATACATATTTATGCTAATTAGCTGTTTTGAGGTTATTGGAGTTGTCATATAGCCATAACGACAGTGTATTTGGAAAAATTTCACAATCTTATATTAAGGCGTAGAATCGAATTTTTAGTATATATGCACTAAGCATTCGATACAAAGTTGCGTAAAAATATGAACTATACATATTTATGCTAATTAGCTGTTTTGAGGTTATTGGAGTTGTCATATAGCCATAACGACAGTGAATGTGGAAAAATTTGACAATCTTATATTAAGGTGTAGAATCGATTTTTTAGTACATATGCACTAAGCAATCGATACCAAGTTGCGTAAAAATATGAACTATACATATTTATGCTAATTAACCGTTTTGAGGTTATTGGAGTTGTCATATAGCCATAACGACAGTGTATTTGGAAAAATTTCACAAAATTATATTAAGGTGTAGAATCGATTTTTTAGTCCATATGCACTAAGCAATCGATACCAAGTTGCGTAAAAATATGAACTATACATATTTATGCTAATTAGCTGTTTTGAGGTTATTGGAGTTGTCATATAGCCATAACGACAGTGTATTTGGAAAAATTTCACAATCTTATATTAAGGTGTAGAATCGATTTTTTAGTACATATGCACTAAGCAATCGATACCAAGTTGCGTAAAAATATGAACTATACATATTTATGCTAATTAGCTGTTTCGAGGTTATTGGAGTTGTCATATAGCAATAACGACAGTGTATTTGGAAAAATTTCACAATCTTATATTGAGGTGTAGAATCGATTTATTAGTACATATGCATTAAGCAGTCGATACCAAGTTGCGTAAAAATATGAACTATACATATTTATGCTAATTAACCGTTTTGAGGTTATTGGAGTTGTCATATAGCCATAACGACAGTGTATTTGGAAAAATTTCACAATCTTGTATTAAGGTGTAGAATCGATTTTTTAGTACATATGCACTAAGCAAACGATACCAAGTTGCGTAAAAATATGAACTATACATATTTATGCTAATTAGCTGTTTTGAGGTTATTGGAGTTGTCATATAGCCATAACGACAGTGTATTTGGAAAAATTTCACAATCTTATATTAAGGTGTGGAATCGATTTTTTAGTACACATGCACTAAGCACTCGATACAAAGTTGCGTAAAAATATGAACTATACATATTTATACTAATTAGCTGTATTGAGGTTATTGGAGTTGTCATATAGCCATAACGACAGTGTATTTGGAAAAGTTTCACAATCTTATATTAAGGTGTAGAATCGATTTTGTAGTACATATGCACTAAGAAATCGATACCAAGTTGCGTAAAAATATGAACTATACATATTTATGCTAATTAGCTGTTTTGAGGTTATTGGAGTTGTCATATAGCCATAACGACAGTGTATTTGGAAAAGTTTCACAATCTTATATTAAGGTGTAGAATCGATTTTGTAGTACATATGCACTAAGTAACCGATACCAAGTTGCGTAAAAATATGAACTATACATATTTATGCTAATTAGCTGTTTTGAGGTTATTGGAGTTGTCATATAGCCATAACGACAGTGTATTTGGAAAAATTTCACAATCTTATATTAAGTTGTAGAATCGATTTTGTAGTACATATGCAATAAGCAACCGATACTAAGTTGCGTAAAAATATGAACTATACATATTTATGTTAATTAGCTGTATTGAGGGTATTGGAGTTGTCATACAGCCATAACGACAGTGAATTTGGAAAAATTTCACAATCTTATATTAAGGTGTAGAATAGTTTTGTAATACACGTGCACTAAGCAATCGATACCAAGTTGCGTAAAAATATGAACTATACATATTTATGCTAATTAACCGTTTTGAGGTTATTGGAGATGTCATATAGCCGTAACGATAGTGTATTTGGAAAAATTTCACAATCTTATATTAAGGTGTAGAATCGATTTTTTAGTACATATGCACTAAGAAATCGATACCAAGTTGCGTAAAAATATGAACTATACATATTTATGCTAATTAGCTGTTTTGAGGTTATTGGAGTTGTCATATAGCCATAACGACAGTGTATTTGGAAAAATTTCACAATCTTATATTAAGGTGTAGAATCGATTTTTTAGTACATATGCACTAAGCAATCGATACCAAGTTGCGTAAAAATATGAACTATACATATTTATGCTAATTAGCTGTTTTGAGGTTATTGGAGTTGCCATACAGCCATAACGACAGTGTATTTGGAAAAATTTCACAATCTTTTATTAAGGTGTAGAATCGATATTTTAGTACGCATGCACTAAACAATCTATACCAAAATGCGTAAAAATATGAACTATACATATTTATGTTAATTAGCTGTTTTGAGGTTATTGGAGATGTCATATAGTCATAACGACAGTGTATTTGGAAAAATTTCACAATCTTATATTTAGATGTAGAATCGATTTTTTAGTACAGATGCATTAAGCACTCGATATTAAGTTGCGTAAAAATATGAACTATACATATTTATGCTAATTAGCTGTTTTGAGGTTATTGGAGTTGACATATAGCCTCAACGACAGTGTATTTGGAAAAATTTCACAATCTTATATTAAGGTGTAGAACCGATTTTTTAGTACAGATGCACTAAGCAATCGATACCAAGTTGCGTAAAAATATGAACTATACATATTTATGCTAATTAGAAGTTTTGAGGTTATTGGAGTTGTCATATAGCTGTAACGACAGTGTATTTGGAAAAATTTCACAATCTTATATTAAGGTGTAGAATCGATTTTTTAGTACATATGCACTAAGCAATCTATACCAAGTTGCGTAAAAATATGAACTATACATATTTATGCTAATTAGCTGTTTTGAGGTTATTGGAGTTGTCATATAGCCATAACGACAGTGTATTTGGAAAAATTTCACAATCTTATATTAAGGTGTAGAATCGATTTTTTAGTACATATGCACTAAGCAATCTATACCAAGTTGCGTAAAATATGAACTATACACCAAGTTGCGTAAAAATATGAACTATACATATTTATGATAATTAGCTGTTTTGAGGTTATTGGAGATGTCATATAGCCATAACGACAGTGTATTTGGAAAAATTTCACAATCTTATATTAAGGTGTAGAATCGATTTTTTAGTACAGATGCACTAAGCAATCGATACCAAGTTGCGTAAAAATATGAACTATACATATTTATGCTTATTAGCCGTTTTGAGGTTATTGGAGTTGTCATATAGCCGTAACGACAGTGTATTTGGAAAAATTTCACAATCTTATATTAAGGTGTAGAACCGATTTTTTAGTACATATGCACTAAGCAATCTATACCAAGTTGCGTAAAAATATGAACTATACATATTTATGCTAATTAACCGTTTTGAGGTTATTGGAGTTGTCATATAGCCATAAAAACAGTGTATTTGGAGAAATTTCACAATCTTATATTAAGGCGTAGAATCGATATTTTAGTACACATGCACTAAGCAATCGATACCAAGTTGCGTAAAAATATGAACTGTACATATTTATGCTAATTAGCTGTTTTGAGGTTATTGGAGTTGTCATATAGCCATAACGACAGTGTATTTGGAAAAATTTCACAATCTTATATTAAGGTGTAGAATCGATTTTTAGTACATATGCACTAAGCAAGCTATACCAAGTTGCGTAAAAATATGAACTATACATATTTATGCTAATTAGCTGTTTTGAGGTTATTGGAGATGTCATATAGCCGTAACAACAGAGTATTAGGAAAAATTTCACAATCTTATATTAAGGTGTAGAATCGATTTTTTAGTTCATATGCACTAAGCAATCGATACCAAGTTGCGCAAAAATATGAACTATACATATTTATGCTAATTAGCTGTTTTGAGGTTATTGTAGTTGTCATATAGCCATAACGACAGTGTATTTGGAAAAATTTCACAATCTTATATTAAGGTGTAGAATCGATTTTTTAG
Organism: Bactrocera dorsalis; assembly: GCF_023373825.1. Lineage (NCBI taxonomy): Eukaryota > Metazoa > Arthropoda > Insecta > Diptera > Tephritidae > Bactrocera > Bactrocera dorsalis. The sequence goes on from NW_026038407.1 coordinate 14,251, forward strand.
TACATATGCACTAAGCAACCTATACCAAGTTGCGTAAAAATATGAACTATACATATTTATGCTAATTAACCGTTTTGAGGTTATTGGAGTTGTCATATAGCCATAACGACAGTGTATTTGGAAAAATTTCACAATCTTATATTAAGGTGTAGAATCGATTTTTTAGTACAAATGCACTAAGCAATCGATACCAAGTTGCGTAAAAATATGAACTATACATATTTATGCTAATTAACCGTTTTGAGGTTATTGGAGTTGTCATATAGCCATAACGACAGTGTATTTGGAAAAATTTCACAATCTTATATTAAGGTGTAGAATCGATTTTTTAGTACATATGCACTAAGCAATCGATACCAAGTTGCGTAAAAATATGAACTATACATATTTATGCTAATTAACCGTTTTGAGGTTATTGGAGTTGTCATATAGCCATAACGACAGTGTATTTGGAAAAATTTCACAATCTTATATTAAGGTGTAGATTCGATTTTTTAGTACATATGCACCAAGCAATCTATACCAAGTTGCGTAAAAATATGAACTTTACATATTTATGCTAATTAGCTGTTTTGATGTTATTGGAGTTGTCATATAGCCATAACGACATTGTATTTGGAAAAATGTCACAATCTTATATTAAGGTGTAGAATCGATTTTTTAGTACATATGCACTAAGCAATCGATACCAAGTTGCGTAAAAATATGAACTATACATATTTATGCTAATTAACCGTTTTGAGGTTATTGGAGTTGTCATATAGCCATAACGACAGTGTATTTGGAAAAATTTCACAATCTTATATTAAGGTGTAGAATCGATTTTTTAGTACATATGCACTAAGCAATCGATACCAAGTTGCGTAAAAATATGAACTATACATATTTATGCTAATTAACCGTTTTGAGGTTATTGGAGTTGTCATATAGCCATAACGACAGTGTATTTGGAAAAATTTCACAATCTTATATTAAGGTGTAGAATCGATTTTTTAGTACATATGCACTAAGCAATCGATACCAAGTTGCGTAAAAATATTAACTATACATATTTATGCTAATTAGCTGTTTTGAGGTTATTGGAGTTGTCATATAGCCATAACGACAGTGTATTTGGAAAAATTTCACAATCTTATATTAAGGTGTAGAATCGATTTTTTAGTACATATGCACTAAGTAACCGATACCAAGTTGCGTAAAAATATGAACTATATTTATTTATGCTAATTAACCGTTTTGAGGTTATTGGAGTTGTCATATAGCCATAACGACAGTGTATTTGGAAAAATTTCACAATCTTATATTAAGGTGTAGAATCGATTTTTTAGTACATATGCACTAAGCAATCTATACCAAGTTGCGTAAAAATATGAACTATAAATTTTTATGCTAATTAACCGTTTTGAGGTTATTGGAGTTGTCATATAGCCATAACGACAGTGTATTTGGAAAAATTTCACAATCTTATATTAAGGTGTAGAATCGATTTTTTAGTACATATGCACTAAGCAATCGATACCAAGTTGCGTAAAAATATGAACTATACATATTTATGCTAATTAACCGTTTTGAGGTTATTGGAGTTGTCATATAGCCATAACGACAGTGTATTTGGAAAAATTTCACAATCTTATATTAAGGTGTAGAATCGATTTTTTAGTACATATGCACTAAGCAATCGATACCAAGTTGCGTAAAAATATGAACTATACATATTTATGCTAATTAACCGTTTTGAGGTTATTGGAGTTGTCATATAGCCATAACGACAGTGTATTTGGAAAAATTTCACAATCTTATATTAAGGTGTAGAATCGATTTTTTAGTACATATGCACTAAGCAATCGATACCAAGTTGCGTAAAAATATGAACTATACATATTTATGCTAATTAACCGTTTTGAGGTTATTGGAGTTGTCATATAGCCATAACGACAGTGTATTTTTAAAAATTTCACTATCTTATATTAAGGTGTAGAATCGATTTTTAGTACATATGCACTAAGCAATCGATACCAAGTTGCGTAAAAATATGAACTATACATATTTATGCTAATTAGCTGTTTTGAGGTTATTGGAGTTGTCATATAGCCATAACGACAGTGTATTTGGAAAAATTTCACAATCTTATATTAAGGTGTAGAATCGATTTTTTAGTACATATGCACTAAGCAATCGATACCAAGTTGCGTAAAAATATGAACTATACATATTTATGCTAATTAGCTGTTTTGAGGTTATTGGAGTTGTCATGTAGCCGTAACGACAGTGTATTTGGAAAAATTTCACAATCTTATATTAAGGTGTAGAATCGATTTTTTAGTACAGATGCACTAGGCAATCTATACCAAGTTGCGTAAAAATATGAACTATACATATGTATGCTAATTAACCGTTTTGAGGTTATTGGAGTTGTCATATAGCCATAACGACTGAGTATTTGGAAAAATTTCACAATCTTATATTAAGGCGGAGAATTGATTTTTTAGTACATATGCACTAAGTAACCGATACCAAGTTGCGTAAAAATATGAACTATACATATTTATGCTTATTAGCCGTTTTGAGGTTATTGGAGATGTCATATAGCCATAACGACAGTGTATTTGGAAAAATTTCACAATCTTATATTAAGGTGTAGAATCGATTTTATAGTACATATGCACTACGCAATAGATACCAAGTTTCGTGAAAATATGAACTATACATATTTATGCTAATTAACCGTTTTGAGGTTATTGGAGTTGTCATATAGCCATAACGACAGTGTATTTGGAAAAAATTCACAATCTTATATTAAGGTGTAGAATCGATTTTTTAGTACATATGCACTAAGCAATCGATACCCAGTTTCGTAAAAATATGAACTATACATATTTATGCTAATTAACCGTCTTGAGGTTATTGGAGTTGTCATATAGCCATAACGACAGTGTATTTGGATAAATTTCACAATCTTATATTAAGGTGTAGAATCGATTTTTTAGTACATGTGCACTAAGCAATCTATACCAAGTTGCGTAAAAATATGAACTATACATATTTATGCTAATTAGCTGTTTTGAGGTTATTGGAGTTGTCATATAGCCATAACGACAGTGTATTTGGAAAAATTTCACAATCTTATATTAAGGTGTAGAATCGATTTTTTAGTACAGATGCACTAAGCAATCGATACCAAGTTGCGTAAAAATATGAACTATACATATTTATGCTAATTAGCTGTTTTGAGGTTATTGGAGATGTCATATAGCCATAACGACAGTGTATTTGGAAAAATTTCACAATCTTATATTAAGGTGTAGAATCGATTTTTTAGTACATATGCACTAAGTAACCGATACCAAGTTGCGTAAAAATATGAACTACACATATTTATGCTAATTAGCTGTTTTGAGGTTATTGGAGTTGTCATATAGCCATAACGACAGTGTATTTGGAAAAATTTCACAATCTTATATTAAGGTGTAGAGTCGATTTTTTAGTACATATGCACTAAGCAATCTATACCAAGTTGCGACAAAATATGAACTATACATATTTATGCTTATTAGCCGTTTTGATGTTATTGGAGTTGTCATATAGCCATAACGACAGTGTATTTGGAAAAATTTCACAATCTTATATTAAGGTGTAGAATCGATTTTTTAGTACATATGCACTAAGCAATCGATACCAAGTTGCGTAAAAATATGAACTATACATATTTATGCTAATTAGCTGTTTTGAGGTTATTGGAGTTGTCATATAGCCATAACGACAGTGTATTTGGAAAAATTTCACAATCTTATATTAAGGTGTAGAATCGATTTTTTAGTACAGTTGCACTAAGCAATCGATACCAAGTTGCGTAAAAATATGAACTATACATATTTATGCTAATTAGCTGTTTCGAGGTTATTGGAGATGTCATATAGCCGTAACGACAGTGTATTTGGAAAAATTTCACAATCTTATATTAAGGTGTTAGATAACACCAGCACTTACTTGTTGAGTCACTCCAGAATAAGAACACTATTTTTTTGTATTATTGCCAATAACTGTCCTTTAATTATTTAAGGAATTTATTTGCACAAGCTTTTCACAATTGTGTTTGAAATCAAGGGTCACAAGAACAATCTCCCTGGTCGGATACCAGTGGAGGGCCAGTAAATGCGTGGAAGAACCGTATATTGATGAGCTCCTTGGTCGGATACCAATGGAGGTTGTACCAAGTATATTGTAGAAAAGAACACCGAAATTGAGTTGATTGAAGAAAACTGAGAGAAGCTGCTGCGCGCCGAAAAAAGCCAAGAAAACGTCCGCTGATGTTAATCGCTTGTAATTCGTGATCGAAAGAGCGCGGCTTCTTCCAGGATGAGGCTTTTTGCTCGTTGGGCTGTGGAGAGTTTTGGTGGGTTTGGGCGTGTATTGGTGTGTGTGTGTGTGTGTGTGGACTGCTGCTTCCAATCGCTGAGTGTTGTCTCCAGGTGTGGTGAGTGTGCCAGTGTTGCTTTGTGAGTGGAGTGTTGTGTGGTGTAGTAGTGTATGGGGGCGGAAAGCCTAACTCATTTAGCCATCCCGGCCCCCCTAGGCGAAAGTTCAGCCTAGCAATCGCTGAAGTTGTTGCAACGTTGCCACAACGTTGCTAAGTCCGGACGTGCGCCGGTAGTGGGGTCTTTGACGATGGCGCCTGATGGGTACTGCGTTTCGCGGACGCCATAGACGGGACTCAGGAGGTGGTGGCGGTCTTCGTCGTCGTGCCACACGGCTGGGTTGCTGCCGTCTGCGAGTGGCAGGTGGCCGACCAACCTCACGTCTTGGGGTGCGGTGGAGCAGCGTGTGATGCTGCCGGCCACACATTTGGCACAATGCCCCAGAGTCACAGTCCTCAGTCGCGTGCATGTGTGTCAGACAATTGTTGCAATGCCCATGCGCCTGTGCTACCTGCTGCCGCTGGATGGGTGACATGCCCTTGAAGAGCCCACAGTGTTGCAGTCGATGGGGGCGGCGACAAAGGGGGCATCGTATGCGATGCGGCTCCGCTGGTGGTGACGGTGTGGGTGGTGGTGCTCGTGTGCCATTACGAGCTGCAGTTGACGGTGCGGATGCGGTGACTGTACGGGGCGCCGCGGTTGGGACAACCCCAGGACTGGGAACACTGATGGCCGATCGCAGTGTTGGTGTTGGAGTTGACATGCTCTCTGAATCCATATTTGCCTGTATGGAGAAAAGGTCGTATTTAGTTGCAACTCATTTCTATATATTATGAAATTGTGCGATTTGTAACCAACTGTATTTGGTTTGTCAGAGTTTACTAATCTACCCATTATTTTTTAATATCTTTTTGATTTATTATGTGCGATTGATTTCGGTTTCAGTTATTAACGGATGTTTCATTTTCTGCGAGTCGGTATTATTGTACGGATTGTATGGATTGTTCATTACGCGCATTTTCGCTATTATCTGCGGTTGGTAGGAAGCACAGTTTAACGAGCGGTCTGGTCAGCGTTCCGTTTTGCGTACGGAGATCGACTACTCGGATATGACCGTCGGAGCCGTGATGAAGCTTCTCTATGCGACCAAGCCGCCATTCTGTAGGGGGGAGACAATCATCGTGTATTAGGACAAAGTCTCCAAGCTTTGGCGCCTTTTCGGGAGTTTTCCAGCGGTACCTTTTGTGAAGGTCCTTTATATACTCCTCCTTCCATCGGCGGCTGAAATTATGATGGAGAATTTTAATTCTTTCCCATCTATTTAGCAAGGAAAGCGACTCCACGCCTGGCTCAGGTATGGCCAGAATGGGTGCTCCTTTGAGAAAGTGCCCTGGTGTAAGAGCTGTTAGATCTGAGGGATCTTGCGAGAGTGTCGTCAATGGCCGTGAATTGAGAACGGCTTCAATACGAATTAATAATGTTGTAAATTCTTCGAAGTTAAATTTGTAGTTTCCAGCTACTTTTTTAAAGTGGGATTTAAAGCTTTTTACCGCTGATTCCCATAAACCACCCATATGAGGAGCGCTTGGAGGGATGAACTGCCAGTTAATGCCTTGGGGAGCGTACTTTTGTACAATCTCAGGGGAAACTTGTTTGATAAAGTCCACAAACTGTTTTTCGGTGGCTCTTTGAGCACCTATAAATGTCTTGCCGTTGTCGCTCATGAGCTTTGACGGAAAACCACGTCGCCCGACGAAGCGAGCAAATGCCGCGAGGAAAGCCTCTTTTGTCAGATTACTACATAGCTCGAGGTGTACTGCTTTTGTCGTAAAACAGACAAAGACAGCCACGTAGCCTTTCATCATTGTGGGAGACCTTAACATGGACGCCTTTATTTGAAAAGGCCCAGCAAAATCGACACCTGTGATAGTGAAGGGCAGAGCAAAGTTGCAGCGTTCCGGTGGAAGTGCTGCCATAATCTGTGTTCGCATCTTTTGTTTATGCATAGTGCAAATCTTGCACGAAAAAATGCATTTCTTTATCTTTGGCTTGAGTCTTGGGATATAAAACTCTTGGCGGACTATTTGCTGCATGAGGCGGTGTTCTGCATGTAATAATAGTACGTGGACATAATTGAGATATAATGTGGCAAGTTGCGATCTCTCTGGTATAACAATGGGATGACGTTCGTTATACGTTAGGCTTGAATTGGCAAGCCGACCATTTGCACGAAGTAGACCCTTTGTATCTATGAATGGGTTTAGTACTAAGAGTGAGCTCTTTTTGTCAATTGGCTTCGATTCTCTTAGCAACGATAGCTCTTGGCTGAAGTAGCGCGCTTGAGTAGATGCGATAAGAGCGACCTTTGCTTTTTGTAAGTCTAGGTGCGTCACTGTATCGCCTTGGGGATATCCGGTGCGTATTCCCTTAATTCTAAGTTTGAGTCGCTCGATGAATTTGAACATGTAAGCGATTACCCTGAGGGCTCGGGGGTAAGATGAAAATCTCTCAAGGATGTCAGTATCATCCAATGTTGTGTGAAAGGAGTCGATCTTTCGACTTTCTGGGGCAATAATGTTGCGCATGAGCGATTGTGGCCAAGAATCGGGAGATTCTGTTAACCATCGGGGGCCATTCCACCAGAGGGTGGTGGTGGCAAGGTGCAGAGGTTTGCACCCTCTTGTACCTAGATCAGCAGGATTGTCAGCACTGGCTACGTGTCGCCAAGTGGCTGATCCCACTAGGTCAAGAATTTGAGACGTTCGATTGGAGATATACGTCTTCCATGCATGTGGTGGTTTTTCCAACCAGGCTAATACAATCTCGGAATCGGACCAGAGATATAATTTATTTTTTGCCATATTCAGTTGCGTTTGCACTATGGATGCTAGTTTGGCAAGTAGTAGTGCACCACATAGTTCTAGTCGTGGTAGACTTATGGTTTTTAGAGGAGCCACCTTTGCTTTTGCAACTAGTAAGTGGCTTGTGGTCGCTTTGTCGCTTTGTGTGCGAACATATATAGTGGCGCAATACGCCTTTTCAGAGGCGTCACAAAAGCCGTGTAGTTCGACTTTGTGCTCTGGGATATAATTAACCCATCTTGGGATTTGTATTTGTGTGATATCTTTTAGATTGCTCGCGAACTGGGACCACTTTTCTAAACGAAGTGGTTTTACTTGCTCGTCCCAGTCGGTACCATCTAGCCATAATTCTTGTATCAGGATTTTGGCTTGTATCATAATTGGCGATAGCCATCCTGCGGGGTCAAAAAGTTTTGCCACAGAGGAGAGAATTTGGCGTTTTGTAATGGCGGACAGTGCGGATATGGACTCAGTTGTGTATGAAAACTGGTCCGATATCGCATTCCATTGGATGCCCAGAGTTTTTGTTGTACTTTCCTTTTCGAAAATAAGGAAATTAGTGTCCAACAAATTTTCTTTTGGTATATTTTTTAATATAGTTGGGTGATTTGCCGTAATCTTTTTTAATGGAAACCCTGCGGATTTGAGGGCTTGGATTACTTGTGATAGTGATTCGTATGCTTGTGGAAGACTGTGACTTCCAGACAGAATATCGTCTACATACGTTTGTGATTTTAACACCTGGGTCGCCAGAGGAAATTCGGACTTGGTGTTTTCAGCCAATTCATGGAGTGTTCGAATGGCTAAGTATGGGGCACAGTTAACGCCAAAGGTCACTGTTTTTAGCTTGTAGTCGCGTAGTGGACTATTGGGGGATTTTCGGAAAATAATTCGCTGAAAATCTTAATCGTCTTTATGTACGACTATTTGTCTATACATTTTCTCGACGTCCCCGTTGAATACGTATTTGAATATACGCCAGTTTAGAATAAGCAGCATTAAATCAGGTTGGAGCGTGGGTCCCGTAAACAGGATATCGTTTAGGGAATTCCCCGAGCTAGTGGATCTTGAGGCGTTGAAGACAACTCTTACTTTAGTTGTTTTTTTATCTGGCTTTACTACCGCATGATGTGGCAAGTAAAATGAATAGTATTTGCCATTGATAATTTTTTCGCATGGGCTGACTTCCTCCATGTGATTTAAATGGAGGTATTCTTCTAAAACCCTATCGTACTCTGGTTTTAGCTCGCCTTTTTTAAGTAGGTTTTTTTCCATACTTAAAAACTGTTGGATAGCAGAGGTACGAGAATGACCTAAGGCGAGTGTGTGGGGAAATTCTGGCTTTAGTGGTAGTCGTACGACGTACCGGCCATTATCTAATCGAGTAGTTGTGGATTTGTAAAAATCCTCACAATATCGATCTTCTGGGGTTGTGATTGACATGGGTGGGAGTTCTTCTAACTCCCAAAACCTCCTGAGTTGTGTATTGAGGTATTCGTTTGAGATTTCCTCAACTTGAGTTGTCATTGTTGTGACTGGTTCCGTAACTAGTCCACTTAGGATCCAACCGAAAATAGTCTTTTGTGCCAACAGTGTGTTTGAAATTTTCTCAATACCTTCGAGTATTATTTGAGGTATGAGATCGCTGCCTAATAGAAGGTCTATTTGAGCGGGGGTGTTGCAGTTGTGATCTGCCAACTTAAGGTGTGAAACCTTTTCCCAATGCTTGCTATTTATATGATAGCTTGGTAACATATTGGTTAATTGCGGTAAGACTATAGCTTCTGCTTGTATTCTTATATCCGCTTGGGGGGAAAATAGGGTAATGGGGCAGATTTTATTAGAGTTTTGAACTACTCTTCGCCCATTCCCGTAATTTCAAAGTTGGCTTGTCTTGTTGGCAGATTTAGCCTATTTTGTGCCCTAGACGCTATGAAAGATCGTTGTGATCCTTGGTCTATTAGGGCTCTGAGCTTAAACAGTTCTCCTCGATGTTCGATGGAGACGACTGCTGTGGGTAGTAGTACCCTACCTTGAGCTTCGCTGTGTAGCGTTTGAGTTTTTAATGCCTTT
>NW_026038408.1:0-23434 GCF_023373825.1 Bactrocera dorsalis
TGTATGCGCTGCGCAGGCGCGAACAACATTATTTGTTTTTGTTTTGCTTTGATATGCTTTTACCTTAAAGATAGTTCTTGGTCGTTATAGATTTGGCTAAATAATATTTTTTTTATTTTTTTTTTTGGCATTTTATTGTTTTTATTTTATAATCAGTTGTGTTTTTGTTGTTTTTTTTTGTATTTTTTCTAATTTTCGTTAATTGAACTATGTCGCCGCCTAGTGTGCACTGCCTACAGCCCTGAGTGTCTTAAGAACTGCAAGTTGCGCCATTGGCCTACTTAACTGTACATATGTAACTGTAATTGCACAGTCCTTTATTCAAGTTAATTCAGCGTTTTCAGTTCCTTCGTTCGTTTACAAATCGTCACCTAATCGATGTATTTCGTCTAGCATAAAGTCGACATCCTGTTCGGTCACAGCGGCCGATGAGATGATCGAGCGGAAGAAATTTGGTCGTCGATCGTCTGGCTGATAGCCGACCATCAGTGAACCTTTCTGCATCATGCGACCCTTGATGATGGGGCAGATCTGTGGAATTAGAAAGATACAACATTATTAATTTATGTATTTAAATTTGCATGTGGTTAGAATAGTACTCATACGACATGGTGGCAATTGAAAGCTTTGATATTCGTCTCCTAGCAAAACTTTCGAAGTATAAGAAAAATGAAGACGAGAAAACACAGAGAGCCTTCTGACTTGAGAATACCAGGTTACATTTAATAATTTATTATTTCATGAGAACAGAGAGCTCGGAACGTTATGAAATTCCCAAGGTTTCTCTCAAAGCATGAGAATCATATTAGTTAATTTGATTATACCAAGAAACAATGTGAATCATACTTAATACTTATACCAGAAAAGACTTTCGAAGAGCTCGCGTATTGGAAGCATAGTAATTACCATAACATCTGTGAAAAGTATCTTTGATCTGTCAAAAGAGGTCCCAGAGTTTGAAAATTGTGTCTTCTATTTTATGTAAGTCTCATTTCTGAGGGGCTTTATGGTTCGAGTTATAAATATAAATTCGAAATCGACGAGTTTTAAAGAAAATGTGGTTTGCCGAAGGGATCCCAGAGCTCTATCCCTTAAAGTAAGTCTCATTCTAGAAAATACTGTAAGTGGGTTATATTGAAAGCGATCCCTCAGATCTTAGATCTTTCTTTCTCTATCTTACGAAACGCCGCTGGGATTTTCCAAGTGAAGGTATGGTTCGTTGAGAACCCTTTACTTGGAATTTGACCTCATATTAATTGGTCTCGACTTAGTGTATTAGGTTGCGTCAAGTCTGTAAGATATTGCAGTTATTGTTCTAGTTGTTCAAAGATGAAGTGAGTTCTTGCGATAGGTCATGACTACCGCAAAAATTCATCCTTGATTCTATTAATAATGTGGATATATCAAGATCTGTCATCAAAATTTAATATAATCAGGCTTGTTGAGAATTTCGATACCATATTAAACTATAAATGGGCTAAACCAAAGTAAATTTGACAATGTAATGTATCTTGGTATAAATTTGGAAAAAAGAACACTTCACATATATGTAGAGTATGCTCCAGGAATTTTTTTAAGAGTCCTTCAGACCAATTAGACTAACTTCCTTCTTACTAAAGAGTATGGAATAGAACACGAAATATGATGACCATCGTCCCGTTTACGAGATGCAGGACTCTTCCTGGCTTCAGATACCTAACATTCTGGGGCAGAGAGATAGAGATGACTAATATGGTCAAATATCTTGGTCTCACGCTGGATTCCACTCTGCGGTGGAAGCAGCATGTTGATGTGGTGTTGATGGTCAAAGCTACGAAGGCACGTGTGGTGTGCAATCGGCTTGCTGGTAGATCCTGGGGCTGCAAGTCCCAGCTGGCTGTGCACCATAATCGTGCGAACGATTATTACATATGGAGCGGTGGCTTGGGCTCCGAAAGCATCGCAGACTTCGTTAGGACTTCAACTATCGAAGCTGCAACTACCCGCCTGCGTCTGCGTCTCGAGTGATTTGTGTACATGTTCGTGGCAGCACTTGAAGTCTTGCTGGAACTCACACCGCTTCACAGGTCAAGTCGCCAAACACACACTGCTCCAAATGATAGCAGAAAGGTTTGACAAAGGTAAGGTAATCTCTTCCCAACGCATGAAGGACCAAAGTGGTGAAATACCCCGGCTCTTCTCCCTAGAGAAAGCATTACCTAAAAGGTTAACTTCACTGGGAAACTAAAAGTTACCCTTTTTTATGTTTAGTGTGATCTTCGCTAAAAAACCTTTGTTACATGAAGGCATTTAAAATTCCTGTCAGTTGAACTCAACGCTAAAGGGTTCGGAAATTAATGACATCTTTTAATTCATGATCGTTTTTTATTAAAATTTTGCTTTTTTTCAAAACTGATAATCTGTTTTTCTTTTTAAAATTTTTATCCAATTTAGGTAGATTATTAAAAACTGATTGCTTACCTTGGCCAATTCAGCTTCCTTCCTCTTATCATGTGGCACACCCCTCAAACGCTTTGGTATATACCAGAAGGAAACATTGACCAACTCGGGCTCGAGTATCAGATGGAAACGGTCTGATTGCTCCCGTATACGCTTCACTTGGTATTCAGCGAGCTGCATTAAACGATCCTGTTGACGTTCGAAACCCTCATTGCCCTTGGAACGCCACTGCAGCCACAATTTGAAGATGTCGTTGTGTCGGCCGCACTGAATGACCTTGTCGCCGGTATCATAGCTGATGTCGTACTGTTTGTCCGTCATGAATAGATATTCGGCTGACATTTGATTACAGCTAATCAATAGACCCTGCGGGGGAGGACGGAAAAATGCAGCGGATTAGTGGAAGAGTGACATGTGAAGTGTGAGGGCTGGAGAGTGAAGTGTGATGGCTGGAGAGTGAAGTGTTATGACTAGAGAGTGAAACGCGCTAGAGCGTATAATGGATGTACATAAGAATATATATTGGATGTTGGTGTGGGTGTGTAGGTTGAGTTGCCAATATGTGTTTTGTTGTAATCTTGGCAGCAGATTTGGTTCACACGCATTTAATGCGCTTTTCATGTTGATTCGTTATTTGTAGTTGTAATTGTAATTCCTTTCAATCTTGTCAGACTATTTACTTTGGGGATTAGGGAAAGTGGACAAAGTGTAGGATTGAAGTGAAGTAGAAGTAGTAGATTGAAGTAAACTTAAAGTCGAAAAGGAGTCGCAAATTGAGCCGCGAGGAAACATTTTTTCGAGAAAAATTTCTTTTACTTTTAGAATTTGTTTTGCAATTAAATTGTCTGTGTTTTGTATGTACACATATACTACAACAGTCATTTATATATATATGTGTATGTATATAGGCACCAATAACTGCACAGCGTCAGCATGCCAAAAGCACATTTTGCCAATAAGTCAAGTTGAAAATTTAATTAAAATTCCAAAACTGACAGTTTGACTTCGCCAAAACCGGCAATAACTTTCAAAAACAACTGTGACCAAAGCGAGCATATTGCTCGAATGACTTTTGTTGCTGTAGTGTAGCTGCTGTTGCTCGTTTTGCTGATTGTACTGTTACAAAAATTTGCTACTAATGGTTTTCAGGGGTGATTTTGTTGGTATTTCATTAGGGTGCACGCACGAGGAGTACAATTTGAATTAGACAGACTCGTACATTATTGAAATTCCAACAACATATGTATGTATGTATGTATAATTTTCTTATGTATATTGTACACGAAAAGCACAAATCATGTTGAAAGTTAAAGAGAGAGTTGAAGTGGAATGAACAATACGTTAACAGGTTGAATATTTAAGAAGAATGGAAAGCATACTATAAAGAAAACTCCTCTTGCACCAAAATCCACACTCCTAGGTAGTACATATATTCAAAGCGCCTATTTTCTTAAGCTTCCCTAGGTAATGTATTTTAAAATCTTATTATCTTGACCAATCTCTTCTAAAACGTACTAAGTGGCTTTAACTACCAGATACCTTTCATGATTAATTGGTTAGTGCACTTGTTTCGATTTACATATATTAGTAGATACCTTTTATAAGAGATCCTTTCGACTAAGTTGAGAGCTTAATCTATTTCAGTGCTAATTTTCCTGATCTTTCTCTACCTTATTTGCAATATCTCATAAATTAACGACAACAAAAATAAACAGATCAAACTGGTTATCGAACTCCAAGGATATCACTAGATTATATGTGGTAGTAAATAAATTAATTGCGATATATAAAAAGAATCATTCGTATTTATTCTCAATATAAAGAACTATCCAATCCTATCCTATTAAATAAATACAAAAACGAATATGTATAGACAGTGCAGAGAACAGGGTTTAGATCGGGTACAAGTCCTTCCTGGTCCGTAGTTCTCAGGGGAATAAATTCATCAGAGGAACCAAAATTGGAAAAAGTCAGTCCTTTGGTACCTCAATAAGTGAGATCGTATTGACAACGTCATAATAAAAGCACAGTAGGCTTATTTATAGAATATCTTTAAGGCACTGTCTATAAATAGAAATTCTGATCTCAGTTATTTGAAAGCGTAGGTTCCGAAATAAAAGTAACGGGTGATCGAGGTAGATGTACTGAACAACATTTACAAATCGTTCAAATTTATTACGAAAATTCACGTACTGTATAACAGCATAATCGGCCTATTTAGTGTACTATACGCAACTCCATCATCCATTTTGAGACGCAGCATTCATTGTGGGATAATATTCGATCGACTAGACCACGTCCAGTACGCTGTGAAGAAAATATTCCAGCCGTAGCTGAGAGTGTATACGAAGATCGTGGAGAGTCGATTCAGCGACGTTCACAGCAACTCGGACCGACTTCTGTACAAAATACAGCTTGTGCAAGAACTGAAGCCGCTTGACCTTGCCAAACAACATCATTTTGCTCTATGGGCACTTGAATTGTTCCAAGAAGATCCGTTGTTTTCGAGCCGAATTTTTTTCAACAATGTGGCCCATTTATGGTTCAATGGATATGTAAAAAAAAACAAAATTGCCGCATTTGGGTCGAAGAACAAACTCAAGAAATTCAAGAGCTGTAATTTCATCCCGAAAAAACCACGATTTGGTGGAATCATAGGTCCATTTTTATTCAAAAATGATGTGGGTGAGAACATAACCGTCAATGGTGACCGTTGTCGCGACATGATAACCGACTATTTGATGGCTGAAATTCAATCTCGTTATCTCGGCGTCATTTGGTTTCAACAAGACGGCGCCACTTCCCACACATCGCAACGATTAAAGGATTTATTGAGAGAAAACTTCGATAAGCAGATAATTTCACGTTTTGGGTCTGTCGATTGGACACCAAGATCATGTGATATCACACCGTTTAATTTTTTCCTGTGAGGATATGTAAAGTCTAAAGTCTATACGGACAATCCCGCTCTGATTCAGGCCCTGGAGCAAGACATCACGTGTGTCATTCGCCAGTTTCCAGGCGAAACGCTCGAATGTAGGCGTGGCCAACCCTTGATAGAGATAATCTCCAAACAATCTCTGTGATAAAGCTTGAGAAGTTCTTCGCATTTCTTATAAATTTTCTTCTTAACTACTACCTAGCTTAATCTATATATGTATATATGTATACCGATTGTTTCAAACTGGTAATACAAAAAGTGATTTGAAATGTTTTTGTTTTCCTAGTTGACTTGACTTTTCGTCTGGTGTACAGTACATTTGCATTTGCATGCAGTGTATTTTATATAAAGATATATGTCTATATATGTATATTTATTTTTATAAAAAAATCTACTTACATCCTCCTTGAAATGTATGGTGGAGCACTGCAACAAAGCGCCCATCAATTTATGTGGATTCCAGGTGACCGAGTCGGCTCTAAAGCGCGCGTAATTTAGATCGCATAATAAAAAGAAGAGAAAAATCGAAATAAATTATTGCACAATTGGCCGCAACTGTGAACTCATAATTAATTATTAAGTAAATGAAATTAATAAATTTTGTTTGCCACAATTAAATGGCATTCAGCAACAAATTACAAGCAATTAACGCGAGTCCACTGACTTCAGGGTACGCCAGAACAAACCAAGAGGGATGAGAGCAACCCTCATATACATATATACAATGTAGCTTTCTGTGAGACTCGTTGAACGGCCGCAACATTTAATTCAATTCAAACAACACGACAAGGGGGAGTGAAAAAAGTTGAGAGCTGCTCTACAGGGGTGAGCATGAGGCAGGCTGTAATGTCGCGTTGACTATGGACGCGCCTGCTAAACATCCCTCTGGGAGCTATTTACGGTTTGCCACACAGATGCTGCCAGCAATTTCGACGCGACTTTCGCAATAAGGTTTACACTTTACTGGGCTGTGGTTGTGCCTCGGCGGCTTGGGTGGGTTGTTGGCGGCACGCAGTCTGCGTCGCAAGGCCGTGATGTTATCTTATTTGTTCAGTAGAACGTAAACACTCGAATGACATTTGCCAGATTTCAATTGCAGCGTTTATACTCGACATAAATCTCGATACACACATATGTACATATACTATATATAATATGTATGCATGTGGTTGTCGTAGAGTATATCTCCGGAATGTGTGCGTTTATTTGTTGTGTTCTTGAGGAGGCGTTCGTTGGCAGTGGCTTGTAAGTGGCATATGAGTGCTCTTCATCAGGTTCATCAATAAACGGTTTTGTGTGCGGCATTTCGGTTTTTCCCGCCGGAATTGATAGTGATTTGTGTGCAGCATATCATTTTGTAGCGATACGAGTATCATTTACTTTTTTTATTAACACTTGTCAAATACTGATGCTTTCGGTGGTTTAAGAAAGATTAATCGTCTTTCTATGAAGATTCAATAAATTACAGATGCGGTATCGAACACATTTCGCAAAAAGATTATAATAAGACATTATTTTGCACTATGAGCACTTCTCTTCACTTTTAGAGGAAAAAACGTTGCAGCGCTGCGACCGAGCTTCTTATAGCAATCCACTGATTGTCATCTTTCTTTCAGTAGGTAGTTTTTACTATAACCTTCATTGATGACTGAATATTTTTAATAGAAATTTTTCATTGTAAAATGTCACTCACGTTAATTTATAAAAAAATCTCAGTAGAAGAAAGGATTTCATTACAAATTGCCCATCAATGACCAATGTAATGTATTCTCTCATCGCCTTATCTTGTTGATGAGAGGCGCGATATAATAATTTCTATCATTTCGTTTTATTACAAGCTCTCTTTGACACTTGAGGTGAATAAATATTATGAAACTAAGTTTAAATGAAAATTAGAGTGGGTCGACTTTTTTTTTATAACATCGCGAATGGGAGGAAAAACTTTGTCTAAGAGACTATTGGTCTAAAAGCGGTTTTGAGTCAGCGATTTTTTAGGCGAGGCTTAAAAAATATGACTAATCGGTTTTATGGGAGATATATTATAGTGTCCGATCTTGTAGATTCCGATAACAATTAATAAAATTTCAAAATGCGTCTACGTGTTAAATTTCATTGGGATACCTCAAAAACTGACCAGCAATATTTCATAATCCCTAAAAAAACTTCGCCTTAAAAATTCGCTTTTAGACTCATAGTTTCTAAGGCTAAATTGTTCAAAATAATCTGTAGGATAGTGCCCTCATACTCGAATTTTTACTTTTTTTGGCTCCCTGTAAAGTGAAAGTAGTAGATCTCTTTTCAGTTTTGAAGAACCCAAGTGGAAATAAAGGTGAAAATTCATAAGGTGTTTCGGAATTGGCTCATTTAGAAGAAAGCTTATAAGAATTATACAATAAGATGAACTAAATTAACCTTGGTTGGCTGTTAGGTTAGAAATATAGAAGCCTTATAAAGAACTACGGAGAGTATGGTAAAGAAACTCTATAACCCTTTTATGTAAATATATATTTTATACATCACAGAATATGGACGAGATCCATCCTAATATCAATATGAATCGATACTAAGCGAAAAGTCAATGTTTGCGGAGAATTGTAGAGCTGTCAGAAGTGTACAATTGCAATCACCAACCATTCAAGAGCTTTGAAAGGAGATTTAGGAATCCTTTGGCTGTGAAAACGCAGATTTCCGCTTTAAATTTAAACCGCCAGCAGCGGAGGCAAAAATACTGGTCATGCACAGATGACGTCGGGTTCCAGAACCAAATCAAAGTGATAGCTTGATCAGAGATCGGTCCAGCTTTACAAAACCGCTATAGCCAAATCAAGGAGAGATACTTATATCCCGAAGTAAGGCCGGTAGCGGTCGATAAGAAAGATATTCCATTCAGAGCAAGGGTTTGGATCCCGGCTACACTATCACAGCCGCATCAGATAATTCATGTTTTCAATTTTCCAACGGAGGACTTAATATTCCCAAAAGCTTTCGAAGACGGCAGAATTGAATCAGCTGTTGATATGAATAGGGCGAAGATTTATACTCAGCTGTTATTCACTAAGGAAGTAATTGAACCGCTACCGAAAAATTGTGGAGAGATTAGCTATGCTTAGACGAAAAATTATGACATATATATGATACAAAAGATGCACTACAGATAATGAAATGGGTGAAGTAGAGGAAGAGCCCATGGAGTCTGGAGCGTTGAGTATAGTATTGAGCAAATATAGTACTTTTCGTGGTTTAAACTAGTGGACATACTCTCAAAATTATGTCAAACAATGTGACTAGAAAAAACTAGCTGAACTTTTTATCTTGGATGTAAACCGTTGCTGGTTAAGTTTTACGATTTGGTTATTCCTAAAAAAAACAACCTTGTTAAGGGTATTATAGTTTCAGTATAGCCAAAGTTAACTTTTCTTTTCGTTTCATTTTAATTTCTATCAGAGTCAAGAGAAAAGATGTGAGCAAAGCAGGATAAGTTTACCTAGCTGTCTCCTCTATTAATTTGCCTCCACACACCAATGTTCCTTTCATATCAATTTTATGTAAGTATGCACATTCCTGCAATCTCAGCATCCACTTAAACACTCCAATAACTAATCCTTTAATGCAAATGTTATGTCGTATGCTGGGCTGGGAACTCTGTAACCTTCAGATTGCACAATTTGTCAGGTGCACCAGCTGTTGTTGACGCTTGCAATGCACAGAAAGCAATAACAACACGGACAAATTGCAGTGGAGATGAGTGATTTGTTCAGTTGTTGTAATCCTTTTGTTTCAAGTTGATGTTTATTGACATGCTTAACGGTAAAATGCACAACAAGAAAGAAGATGTTAAAGCAGAATGCGGGTCGTGCAGCATTGCGAGGGTACGATACTAAACAAATACGTAAAATGGATTTTCAACAGCCACCCGCAGTCAATGGAAGAGTACTGGAAGGGAAAGCCAAGTGCAAAACGTTCAAAATTGAGCAGCGAAGAAAGGCGGCTCGTGGCATGAGCGAGAAAAACACATTGTTGAAATGTAATTGATGGCTGAGGTGGCTGGGGTGTGTGTGGACTTATGTAAAGTAAGGGCAACACTTTGCAGGCTACACAAACACACACACTCATATGCACTCTTACAGAAATCAATTCATAAGGGCTTGCTTCTGCTTTGTGCTGTAAGCCGAAAGATTTGAAAGAGGTCTGAGGAATTTTCGCTTAAAAATTTAATTTGCTTTGCATTTGGCGCTGCAGCGATGCAAAGCTGGCATAACTGCGCCCTGGAATGCCGTAATCTTCTGCAGTGGAATGCAATAAAAACAAACGGTGCACAAATCCCTCCACTATTTTGATGGACCTAATGCATTTCCTCTCACACCCGCTGTCATTAAAATCGAAGCCTTGTCAGCTTAAGCTAAGCTCACTCCAATAGAAGAAGCTGCTACTCCAAACTTCGAAGTAACTTGAGTAAAATAACACCATTTCTATCACTTACTTCCTCTGTTGCTGTTGTTATGCGCATTAAAGTCTGGCAGCTTGCGGTGGCGCTGCGGCCATGCTAATCTTTAAATGGCCTAAGCACTCTCAAATTGATTACCATATCCATCAACGCCCGTTGTGCGCCTAATGCTATGCTTTTAATTTTTTTCAAGGTTTTGTATGAAGTAGCTATAGCGCTTACACACACACACTCGCATTCACTTTGCTTAAAAGAACAATTTATCGAGAGTAACCACTAATCTGTCGGTATTTATGGGCCTCCTTTCACTTGCAGCGTTCAATTATGTTAAGTTGCGGTTATGCAACTTCTTAGTCCTTCTTGTTGCCATGTATGTGTGGGTGTGCGTGTGCCTCCTATTGTTGCAGCCTTGTCTTAATTGATGCTTCGAAAATAATGCCAATGAATTCTGTCATTAATGGAGGGTACTATGACAAGCAGTAAGCTTCCAACTCTCAATTTGAAGCTAAGCGGAGCGTATGACATTTGATTAATGGCCGTTCGAAGGCAGTGAAAGGCAGCACCGACTGTTTTTAATGGAAAGTTGAAGCTCCAAAATCCAAATAGATGAGGATGTAAGATTTCTTTAAACACTCACACTTAATTGAATATATACATAAATAAAATTGATTTTAAAATTGTTTGAAAAATTCGTTACTTTTTCTTCTATGGCTAATAATTATAAGAAAAGCTCAGTGAAATGAAGCAGGAGTTCACGAAAAAAGTGCACTTAGTTGCTCGTACCAAGCCAGACCATATCAAGTCATTCTGTATGAATTACTCTTACCATTAATTAGCAAGCCCAGGCTATATTTATTAAGTTTTTACTTCTCAATCTCACAATAGGTCACTTGCAATATCAGTTTGTGCAGAACATCAATAGCTTCCGGAACAACAACTGATTTTGGACGACCTTTCCAAAATTCGTCTTGGAGTAATCTCCGACCTCAATTGAATTCACCATACCATCGATGAAAAATGTTGTTCACTATATTAATACAACTCAAGTAGTTCGTTAGGACTAGTCATCGAGAAGGCCTGTTAAACCTTATTTAATAACTGTGAGGGTGTATAGAAAACAACTTATATAAATGACAGAGCAGCAGTAAGATAACGAAGCAAAAAGGCTTAAGTAAGATAGAAAAAACTAAGGTCTTATTAAATAAGTCTAGTAAAAGTATATACAGTTAACAGTTACTACTACCACTTTTGCCGCAGTTTCAAACAAGCAGGGAATAAGAATATAGTTGAAAGTGAAAAAAGTTCAGAATCATGTACAATATGTATGGTCCAACGACGTTTGTTCTTAAATTTATTTTTTATGCCCAGAAGAACCGGCGTATGCACATGCCTTAGGTCATAACAATCCGAATGGAAGAGCCACGATACAAAGAAGCGTGACATCTGATAGGCTAGCGTTAATGTCCGAAGACAGCTAACAGTCCCCAGCCAGATAAGGTTGGAACAAAGGAACCTTGTCCTCTAAATACATTTACAACTTCCTAGATCTAGAATGAAGTAATATGTGTAATAGTACCATATTTCAGGCTTTAATGGCTGCAGTTGATCATATAAAGGAAGATATCAAGGGTTGAATAGGCGGCTAACGACTATATTACGGAATTTGACAACACTACTCTTGCTATCTGAAATTTTATCGCGAAGTTTGATATTTTTGATGGCATGTATACTCAGCACACTTTGACATAAGAGCGCTTTTGTTTTGTTTACAGTAATTTAAAATATTCTTCTAGAGAAAATAATGGAATTAAATCGTGTACATTTTCTACTTCCATTGTGGGTGAACTCAACAACAGAACGAAGTGACATTTAGTAGGTCGCAGATTACGTTCCGAGTTCGTTGGTTCAAATTAGCCGAAGAAACACCCCAAATGTAAAAAAACGCTCCACTTTAAGGCATTCTTTACCAAGTAATGCCAAATTTTCGAGATTCCTGCTTTACTTCACATAATATATTTAGAAAAAATTTATATATGCAAATGATTATTCAGAAAACTCACCGCTCAATGCCCGAGAGACGAGGATGACGATATTTCCGCGACAAAAGCAGACCACCACCCCAAGCAGCCTAAGACAACAAGTAGAAGAAAAAGAAACAAAATTAATACAATTGATAATTATGTTTATGAATTCTCTTAAGTTTTTTTTGCCAGTCCACTTACATCTATGTGCAACCAACACTTGTACTTCTGGCAAATATCCGCTATCTGATTGATGTTGTCGAAGGCACCCAACACCGTAGTACCAGCGGTCGCATTGACAAAGAATGGAATGTGACCCTTGGCCTTTCGTTCCAATATCAAACGTTCCAACTCCGAAATGATCATCTTGCCATGCTCATCAGATGGCACCATAACACAGTGATCTGTGCCCAGACCACAAACAGCAGCGCAGGACTTCACCGAATAGTGGCATTGATCAGAGGTGAACATCACCAGTTGGCCGGGCAGACCGGCAGCACCGTGTTCCTTGTAATTGGGGAACATTTTGTGACGTGCCGCAAGGAATGCATACAAATTGGAAATCGAACCGCCTGGTGCCAGTATGGAGTCGCCACCTTCCCAGCCAATGATTTGACGCATCTTTGAGAGTACCACATTCTCCATTAAAATGAAGACGGGCGCAATCTCATATGTGAACATGTTGGTATTGGCAGTTGCAGTCAACCACTCGCCAGCCATCGAGACGATGTCCAATCCACATGACAGCTGATTGAAGAAGTGTGGATGCCCTGTGAAGTAGAGAGAAACAAAAGAAATTAAAAGGATACTTAAATAAAAGTGGCGATTTGTGAAGAGAAAAATATCTTAGATTAGAGTTGCGTTGAGTTTGACAATATATGTATGTATATATTTATATGTGTGGGGTAAACGGAAACCAGAATAGCACTTCCGCTCTGTGAAAAACCTCAGCAAAGGCGGAAGGAGCTATTCAATTGAACATTAATGTAGCGGAATGATTGGTCTGATAATAGAAATTGAAATCGATTTTTTCTTCTTTTCTTGTAGAACTTTAGTGACAGAAAGTATTGTTTAGTAAAATAATTTTTTCTACGAATATTTAAGTTTCTCTTTCTCCCAAGCGAATCACCAGTTATCAGCTTTTAAATATTGTTGAGGGAAGAAGAAAAGTTCACTTTTTTTATATATCAAAGAATGCAGGTACGCAAAGGTATCTTTAAAGACTTTTTGTACCATATCCTGTGTGAAGTCTTAGTTGGCATCGAAGTATGGTAATGCCTTGGCTCACTCCAGATAATGAGCACTTCAGTAAGACCACTTCACAACTAAGTTCTACGCCATGGAGACGGAATCCGAAGGAGTCTTTGAGTAGTTTTGTGACCGTCGAGATCACGAGGTACACATCAGAGACCAGAGACTGGTCGAATTAGTGGACTTCACCGGCCAACGAAGAAGGTGAAGACTGTATTATCGGAAAAGTGATGTCCAGCTTTGTTAAGATTCAGAAGGTGTGATCTATGTGTGGCATAGGGAACAGTCACAGAATTGTAAAATGCTCCAATATTTTTCCGATTCGAGATCGCCGCCGTGGCTTGCCGCTCCGCAGTCACCATGGCCAAGTTGATCGCATTAAGCTACGACCTGTTGCCACCGTTTTCTTTGGAGTTGACTTCGTATCAGTTCTTTTTTTCAAACATGAAAAAGACATTCGCCGTGCAGATGCTCAATCCTCCAAAGTTAAGACCATGGAATATTGTTGGGCAAGTGTGTACAGCTGAAAGAAGACAATATTTATTCCTATCTACATATATGGAAAAATAAAACTCCAACGACTGAAAACGACTTTATCGGTTAGATCATATTTGATCTCAGGCTACATTTTCGAGCTCCTAACTAGTTGGATTTGGTATTCTCTTGCGATGTAAACCTTAATAGCAGATGTCGGACATCCAACGACTGAAAACGACTATGTCGGTTAGATTAAATTTTTTCTCAGGCTATATATCCGAGCTTTTGACTCCTTGGGTTTAGTATTTTCTTGCGATGTAAACCTTAAGAGCAGTTATCCTTGGCCGCATTGTATTTAAAGGTTTATTTCAATAGGAAGGTTCAACTTAAAGAGGCAACGCAGAGCTTTTGCGATTATTCGCGCTTGTCTATCACAACGTCACTCGACATAATTGTTTGGAGCAACAAATTGAACGACACGAGACAGGCGGCAGACGACAGACGCTGAGCCTTAAGCTAGCAACAGATGTGCTTGGCAGCTATGTCACAGAATACTCACGCCAGAATCAAAAGACCCACTTCGATCAAAAAGAAAAGAGCAATTTCGCTACCAATCTATGCTATGTTGAATGTTGAATGCAATCAAGAAGCGAAAGTAATGCGCTCATTGCACAGCTAAGACAATGGAACGTCCAGACAGTGAGGAAACAAAAATAAATATTAATATTTTTTATTGTTTGCAAGTGTTTATGTGTATATATATGTGGAACTCCAGGCACGTCGGGAAGCACGCCTGAGCGCAATTCAATACCGTTGTATTCGAGGCCGAGGTCGCCGCTGCAAAGGTCAGTTCGAGCGTGAGCGAACACAGTTTGAGCGAATAGGCGGCAGACTCCGGCACATCTGGCGTTTCCGTTAACAAATCGATATATTTTGTTCCCAGCGAAAATAAAAGTCCATAGAAAATATGAATAAGGTCGCAATTGTTTGTTGACTGTTGAGGAAAGTAAGAGTGAGAGTCCTCCATTTAAATATAAACACACATACGAATATTGTGTGCAGAGTTGGTAGTGCTCTAATTCTAATAAAGGACATACGAGCTGCGCAGCTCTTCGACTGCTGCGAGTGGGTTCATAAATTGCTCATTTATTGCGGCTAATTGCGAATTACAGCAACACAACAGCCAAATGGGACGCAGACGAAATCCCCAAACAGAGTCCACAACGCAAACAAATAGGAAACAAATCCAAAAGTAAATAAAAATACAAACAAGAAATAGTAAACAAAGCGCACAACACTCGCCAGCCGAGACACATGAACCTGATTTGCCCAACAAGGATGTGCCAAGTGTGAATTCGCTGCACAAGGGGTTGCAGTTTTGTTGCGCGAACCCTTCGTCTTAAGTCGCTAGCTGCTCAATGTCGGGTGCCATAAGTCGTGTGATTAAAAACCCATTGCCTCAAGCCTTGCAGGCGTCATTCATGTCAAACTGCACACTCATATGTCTATATATATACATTCGTAGATGTGTGTGGACCAGCTGAGGCCACCAAACGGCATTTCCGCATGGAGTGAATCATTTGTCTTGAAGGGATCAGGTATGATTTAACGAAGGCAAACATTTCAATTTGCACGCGGTGTTGCCGGCAGTGTGTCACAGTTGGCCTAAACTTTCGCCCAGCCAGTGTTGCTGTTATTGTTGCTGCTGCCACCCTTCGCACTCGCTGCCAGTCATTCATTCGTTCATTGAGCCATTCATTCGCATCAAAGGATCAGCGTGCAGCGAGTCAGAAAATAACAACGGATTTTGATTAAATCTCTCCTCGCACACAAACACATATACCATATATACTTGTACATATATATTATTGTAGAGAGATATTGAAGTACTCGTAGTACTCCAACGCATTGTCAAACAGACAGTTGCGCCTGCTGCCTGCCTACGATGAATGAACACCGCTTATGTGTTTCTATGTATGCCATGCGGGCTGAGTATATCCTTGTCATGTCTATAAACATATATTTCTGTGGATTTCGTAGGCTGCTTGGGGTTGGCAGTAGCATATTATGTTGCCAATATGGAGTGCGGGGGATTACGTGGGATTATGGATCAGAAATGGGATTTTTATCGCAGTTACGAAATAATAGCAAAAGCATTTTTGCGACCCAGCCGGGCTGGCCGTGTGAGTGGTAAGGTGAGATTTGATGGCATTCACATTAAAGTTAAATGCGAAAGTCATTGTAAATAGACAAGTCAATGCTGGATTACCGTTACGTGTGCTTAGTTGTGTCTCACTTTAACAGGAGTTTAACGAGAAACGGAAATCCCTAATTATTTTTAAGCCTTTGTGGAGTTAGTATTTGTTATTAAAGTTCAAGCTTCTGCGTTTTTTAGTTAAACAAAATCAACTTATCATGGCGCGATAACGGTCGTCATTGACGGTATTGTTCTCACGGGAATCATTTTTGAAGAAATATGAAGCGATGTCCCACAAACCACACCACACCAGAATGAAATGGCAGCTCTTGAATCTCTTTAGGTTGCTCTTTGTCCCAAATGCTTAAATTTTGCTTGTTCACAACCCATTGAGCCGTAAATGGGCCTGATCGCTGAACAAAATTTGGCTCGAAAACGTTAGATCTTCTTGGAACTTTTTAAGACCCCATAGTAGAGAGAAACAATGTCGCTTGGGATGGTCAAGTTGTATTTTGTACGCTTTCAATTTAGATCTCGACGTAAAATGCACCAAGTCGTTCCATACGTTAGTCCGAGTTGCTACGCACGGCGCTGAATGGACTCTCCACGGTTTTCGTGTGTACTCTCAGCTTCGGGTGCTATATTTTCCTCGTGCTGAACGTGGTTTATTCGGTTGAATATTATGCAATAATTAATGCTAGATCTCAAGCTGCGTAATGGTTTTGCGAATAGTACGCTCAGGAGTCCGTTTATGTTGACCATAAATCGAGCGATCCTGTGAAATTCTCTGGCCTTTCCCTACTTTTGACATGGCAGATCGAGCAAATTAAAGAAAAAATAGTCTTTAATTTTTGGTAATCTACAAATGGATCAAAACTGGCTGATGAAGTGAAGGCCGGGCCTCATCAAGCTGCCGGAATACTGCAGTATCATCCAGGCAGAAATTTTTGCGGTCGCGAAACCTACTGAGATAGATAACAACGAAGGAAACGACATAAAGAATATCCATATGTACATGTTTCAAAAAACAAGCGGCAATTAAAGCATTAATCTCACATAGCAATGCGTCAGAGAAGGACCTAAAAAGCAGGGAAGAAGAAGCGGCTGCGGCTTAGTTCAGGTCACAAAGGCGCTCCGGAAAACGAACTAGCTGAAAAGCTTGCCAAAAGTGCTGTCGACGTGACTACCGAAACAGTTCAGGAAATATAACAAGTCGCTAAAAATGATATACAATGAAATTTCCAAAGGGGCTGACAGACGGATCACGATGACAGAATGCTTCGGGACATGCAATATCGCCGAGATCATCAAGGGAGTGGAAGGGAAACAAGCAAGCTTTCTACTCACTCTACTATCCTTCTACTAATACTCTTGAAAATACTGTAGGACTGTTGTTTGCCTAGTCACAGGTCACAATTTAGTGGTATCACGTGCGAGCCGTATAGGCATTATAAATAAGAAAGTGAAAGTAAGTTGACATTAGAGTGACACTGCAATACCTCCCCTGCTTATGTCCGACCCTATCTAGAACACTGCTTAGATATATAGAAACTTCGTAGTTCAAGAGACTAGATGAAATCTTAGAATTGGATATAAGGTCTATATTAAACTTCGCTAAAACCATTGAGGTCCTGCATTACGTTGGCCTCTGCTAGTATTGATGATGAATCTCCATCTGGCATTACAAATGACTGTAAGTCGATGTATGGCGTGATAGCCAGCTAATATCAAAAAAAAAAAAATTTTAACCTTAAAAAACCTTTGCAGAGCAGACTAAACGGTAAAGGATTAAAAATATAACAAGGACGAAAAGTCACAGAGTTTCGCAGCGATTTCCTACGTAATTGATAAAGTTTATACCAAATACAATTTAAACATACATATTTGTTGATTCACAAGCTTATTAAAAGTCAAACGCTGCTACTTTGCATAATTGAATTTGTTAGACAAACAATGACAGTGCTTATCTGCTAGAGGTATGTTTGAACAGGCGGACGACGAGAAGCTTAGTGTACTCTTCATTGCAGCGAACGAGCCAATCGCTCCTTCCCAGCGAAATTTGTCTTGACATAATATTTGAATAATAATTACCCGTCACTGACAATTTGCATTAGCATATGTTTTGATGCTCCCAATCGCCCAGCACAGCATGGTGTCTCTTCTTCGGCGAATGCGTATTGTGTCACTCGAGACGTGACTGGTTGTGCTGCGGTCGCATTAGGGTAGTTTGTGGCGCGGCACGAGCACGAGCTAACAATGGACAGATAATCAGATCAACGCGCGGCTGATGCTATTTTATAGCCCATTGAATCCAGACTCTTAAAATTTACACCTTTCATCTGCAGACATGCGAATCTGTTTACAGAAACTCCTTTTCTCACAGCCATAAAGGGTACGAGAATAGCTTTTTTTGCTGACAAATATTGTGGTTGGCATAAGTGCCAAATCAATCAAAATCTCTTACCGCCAAAGGATTGAAAGCCAAAAGTCGTGTGGCAATGAGGAAACTTGGCACTTTTGCTTGCGTCATGAATGACACACTGATTCCATTGTGCGCGAGCGCTCGTGGCCCGCCCCTTTGAGCGCTTCCTAATCGAATTGGCCACGTGACCACAATTGTGTTTGAAGTAGCGATAATAAGCGTATTTATGGCACTACGAAGACGTGGCATGCCACATACTTGCAAGTAAATATATGCCACGGGGGACCCTTAAACGCAACGCCACATGCCACACCACCGAACCGGATTCGCCTGCCTTGTTGCGGATGTGTCGGTGTTGGCGTTGACTTCCTACATGTTTGTTTGTTATTGTTTTTGTATGTAAAACTTTTTAATGAATTCAATTTCGGCTCACTTCTCTGTGGTTGTTGGTTTTCAAAATTCAATTAACTCCAAAGAAAATATAAAAACAAATAAATATTTCTGCTCAATCAGCAGTGGACGTGAGAGCGCGAATGTGTGCATAGAGACGTGAGTAGAGCTATCAATATTCACTATTTGTATTCGCTTCAATTCCGTAATACTTTATCTACTTCGCTTACTTACCAGTCTTCACTTGATATTTCAGTGTTGTTGCACAATCTTCAATGAGCTGCTGTAAGGTCACAGCTCGATCGGGTATGTCCAAGTTTAGTATCGTCTTCATTTCCTCTGGATGATGGAATTCCAAGATTTTCTCATTGCGATCATTGGTCGCCTTCACAAAGTCCAATAACACATCGATGACCTTCTGCAGGAACTCTCGGGTCTCAGCAGTGGCGCTAACTGTTGTCGGCAAAAGATCTGGGGAGAGACAAATGTTTGGTTTATAATAATCGTAGCAAAAGTTTATTAAAACTATTCACATACAAAGTAGAGCTTTAAACTAAATTTTGTAGATTATTGCTGAAATATTTATTTAAATGACTAATATTGTTCAGGTTTAGGTCTAATATTGAGAGTTGAGTGAGTTATTTTGTTAATTTTAAAAAAGTTGTCTGACTCATATGGTCTAAGATTGCCGACTGATTTTAACAAAAACTGACAAAACATCTTGATGCAATCACAAATCTGTTGGGACGATTAATTTAGATTCCAGATAGATCTACCCGACATGTTGAGTATATGAGATCCATGATATTTACGAAACTGTGTAATCCAGAACAAATTACAGAGACAATACCACCCTACACACGGATAGTTTTCCAACCTTATCGCGTGGATGCTCATTGCGGATTGACTAGAATACGGTCAAAGGGCTCTTGTGAGGCGTAATGACAAAGAGTTTCGTAGATAAAACAGTGTTAAAATAAACTCTAGAGAAAGATCCAAAACTATAATTTCTTCATTAATATCAGCATATTAGAGAAGAATTCAAATTGCTTCAGTAATTTTTGCTTTTCGAAGTCATCGAATAGCAATTACCCGTCTGAAGAACAACAAAGCGGCGGGGCCGATGGATTGCCGGTCAAGCTATTCAAATACGGTGGCGAAGAAATGGTAAGAAGCAAAAATCAGCTTCTTTGTAAAATATGGTCGGACGAAAGCATGTCCGCCAATTAGAATTTAAGTGTGCTCTGCCTAATACACAAAAAGGGAAACCCCTCAATCTGCACCTGCTCAACATCGTATAATGGGTTCTGTCGTGTGGCTTTAGGCCGAAAAACAACAATTGACCAAGGTTATTCACCTTGCGCCAAATCTTGGAAAATAGCCGTGAAATGAGAATCTACACGCACCACCTCTTCGTTCATTTCAAAGCTCCTTTTGACTTTTATTCCTCTATGTCTGAATTTGGTATCCCCGCCAAACTAATACTGACGTTGAGCAATACCAAAAGCTACGTCAGAATTTGGACGGGCCTTTCCGTGCCGTTCGATACCAAACGTGGTTTCAGACAAGGCGAATGTCTTCCGTGCGACTTCTTCAATCTATTCTTGGAGCAAATAATTCGATATGCACAACTACTTGTAAATGGATAAGGTACTATCTTCCATAAAAATGTACAGCTGCTGGCGTATCCCGATGATATTGACATCAATGGCCTCAGTAACTTCGCCATTAGTTCTGCTTTCTCCAGAATGGATAAGGAAGCGAGGCAGATGGGTCTGGTAGTGAAGGAAGCCTCGAAATCTAACGCAGTTGTCCGAATGGACGAAAACTCTTCAGCTTTGAAAAATTCGACGCAGTACCAACCCGGGGATGCAGAGAAAGAGGAAGACCTCCATTCCTGGAAAGACCAGGACATGAAGACCTGGCTTCGCTTGGAATCTCCAATTGGCGTCAAACAGAGAAAAAGGAAGAAGAACGACTTCCGCGCTGTTCTAAAGTCGGGTATAAACGCGTAAGTGGTGTCTACGCCAATAATTGAAGAATAAGGTTTTTGAAACCTAAGTATGCTGCCTTATTTTCGCCAAAACTTTGAGATCTACGAATCGAACAAACAACTGACATAACTGAAATGAATTGTATAATTAAATTGACACTTAATATGAAGTATTCAGATCTTCTTTACTTCATGTAGTTATGGTCTTTTTGACTAAGCTGTGCCTTGTTAATATATTTCAAACTCAAACACACCACACATACATATATGGTGATCTCTAAAAAATATTTTTCTTATCACTGCATGATATATGACTATGCCTTGCTCCGGTTGGCCCGCGTCGTTTCAATAAATTACACAAATATTGCATATTTTGGCCATTATGTGTGTTCTTTTTTTCTTAGGTCATAAAAATCAGATTTTATTTTAAAGCATTGCGCTCCTAAGAAAGTCCGGCAATCAAAAGCATTCGGTGGAGCATAAAAGACGAAAATATTGCTATTTTGCTGGAGGAAATTGCGGCTACCGCGCACTGATTGAAAATCGCCCTTCATGATGGGTCGCTCGTACGGTTTCATGTTCCAGCTGTTGTTGTTGTTGTCTCAATATTGCAGCAAAGTGCCATAAAGAACGGAATAACAATACCGAGGAAAAGTGGCAAACGTAAGCATATGTATCTGTGAGTTAGTGCTGCACAGAATGGAGTGGATTGGTGGTGGCTTGTGGGCAAGATTGCTACACTCATACTTCAATCGACCCTTACAAGGTCGTACAGCTGGCGCACCGTTATGCGGGAGTGAGAAAATTCATTCATCAAACTTTGGATTTCGCATTCAAAATTAATTCTTTTTTGTTAGCTTAAACAGTGGCGAAGTTACTTATTTTAAGAATTTGGTTTCAAACCGATATGTATGTACTTGTATGGGTGGGCCATATAAAATTTTAAATTTCGAAGATAGGGCGTAAAAGATTGAGTGTAGCGTTTGCTGTATGGCACGTAGCGCCGTCCTGCTGGAACCAAATGTTGTCCAAGTCTTCCTCTTCAATTTGCTTGAAGAAAAATTCGGTTAACATTGCGCGATATCGCTCACCATTGATGGTTGCGGTTCCTTCTTCATTTTCGAAGAAAAATGGGCCGATGATTCCACCAGACCAAAATCCGCACCATACAGTGATTCGTGCTGGGTGCATTGGCTTCTCGACGATTACGTGTGGGTTTTCTGTGCCCCAAATGCGACAATTCTGCTTGTTAACGTAACCATCGAGGTGGAAATGAGCCTCGTCCGAAAAGATGATTTTTCGGTAAAATTGACCATCCTCGGTCAAACGATCTTCTGCCCAATCTGCGAATAGCGACCTATTTCGTAAATTTTAGACTTTCTACTGAATATCTGTCACTTTCCGAATGGTATTTGACGTTTCCAATGTCGAAATATAGATAATTCAAATTTAAAACGTTAGATTGCCCACCCACAGCTTTTTTGTGAGTTTGTGAGAAAAATCAGATTGTAAGAAACTTATGTCAAAGAGTATACCATCTGATGCCTAACAACTTTTATTAATAAGGCCAATTAGGGTTCCAAGCTTACTTCTCTTACAAAAATAAACGCTGAAGACTCTAAGCCATTTGAAAACCCCCAGTATGGAGCTGCAGTCCCTTTGGTAGGAGATTTACGGATCAATGGGGAATCAACTGCAGTTAATTTTAATATAATATGTCTTCGAGCTCCACAAGCGTTGCTGCTTGAATAAGGGAAATTATTCTAGAGGTGTTGCATCGCATGATCTTGTCGCTCATTTGACTGGGACATTTCTCGAAATTAACGAGTTGCCAAACTTTGTATGCATGTTTATACGTAAAAAATGAGGAGCCGCAGCGTCTTGTTGGAAATAGATTACTTTGGAGAAATCTATTTTTTAAAAAGTTAAAAATTGATTGTTTTTTATTCTTTATACATTGACATGAAAATGAGTATCGTTTTCATTTTCCCAAAAATTAGTCGCAAAAACCCATTTTGGGGTCTTTTCAGAGTACGAGTACTTCCCCCTAAAGCGTTTGAAGCCAAGTGTTAAAGTGGAAAAAATTCGAATGGCATCTATATGAAATAATTACTCTAAATCTCTCATTGACTTCGAACATTGAAGTTCTTGGTAAGACTTTTGAGCCGGAAAATTGCATTTTATACATAAATCATCTAATTTTTTCCTTCTTACAACTTAAATCTGTCCGGTGTATACCAGTTGACATAGCTGAGATCAGAAAGTGGTTCTTCAATAGCCATTAAGTGACAGTTTGGGACTTTGAGCCGAGATAAATTTGCTTTTGGATTGAATCAGAGAGATCACAACCTATCTACCTAAGGATCGATCGATAGTCCTTTGAACTCCGAAGCTTCTAACTTCTCTGCACTTTCTGCATGGATCGTTATCATTTATGCCCAACCGGCTCGCATGTGATGACAATAGGTTGTGACTTTTCAAGAGACCAACAGCCGTCCGGCAGTCCTTTCGAGACCATGTGAGTAAGAAACAAGCGAGTTTTCCCAAGGTTCTCTTGCACATGATCTTGGCTATCCTGCAAGTACTTAAGAAATTCCACCTCGCCCTGATCTGCCTTTTAGCCTTGGTAACAAAGATAAATCTACCTATGATATAGCAATAGTTGGAAAATGCTTATCCATAGTTATTTACAGGCTTCATTGCCGTATATCTTCTTGAAATAATAAGTAACGATCGGTAAGGGGTTACATGGGTTTACGGGTTACAAAAAATCGAGTTTTTTTGGTGTCTTATAAAACTCTACAACACCTCTAGATTATTATCCGAAGTCTTCAAGTTGATGCGAGTAATAGTTTCGGA